>NC_136844.1:926635-1151599 GCF_951394365.1 Tetrao urogallus | reverse complement strand
AGCAAGGCTTTTGATGCTGTCCCCCACCACATCCTTATAACAATGCTGTGGGATAGATGAATGGACAGTGAGGTGCGTTGAGAACTGGCTGAGTGGCAGAGCGCAGAGGGTCGTCGTTGGCAGTGCAGAGTCTGGCTGGAGACCTGTAAGCAGTGGTGTCCCCCAGGGGTCGGTGCTGGGTCCGGTCTTGTTCAACATCTTCATCAATGACCTTGATGACAGGATGGTGGCCACCCTCAGCAAGTTTGCTGATGACACGAAGTTGGGAGGATTGGCTGACAGCCTGAAGGCCATGCTGCCATTCAGCGAGAGCTGGACAGGCTGAGAGCTGGGCAGCAAGAAACCGGATGAGGTTTAACAGAAGCAAGCGTAGAGTCTTGCATGTGGGGAGGAATAATTGCATGCACCAGTACAGGTTGGGGGATGAGCTGCTGGAGGGGAGCTCTGCGGAGAGGGACCTGGGTGTCCTGGTGGACGACAGGTTGGCCATGAGCCAGCAGTGTGCCCTTGTGGCCAAGAGGGCCAACGGCGTCCTGGGGTGCTCTTGCATTCCGATAATATACTTAGTGAATTAGTTTGTTTCTCCTCAGATCGGTGCCGCTGTTTTTAATTATTTTGGGGTCCCTGTTTCCTTTTTTTTCCTGAGGCATGGATCTGCGGATCCCTCCGCCCCCCTCGTCATGGAACTGGGCCGAACCAGCCCTTAAACCGTTGACAGGGGGCACAGGGCAGGGGGGGCAAAATTAATGGGGGGGGAGGGGTCACTGGGTGGGGGAGGGGGGGCTGAAGGGGGGGGCACAGGGTGGGGGGGTCAGAAGTGGAGAGGGGGCAGAGGGAATTGGGGAGTGCGGGGGGCACGAAATTGTGGGGAGGTCATAGGGTGGGGGGGTATGGGGGGCACAATGCATGGGGGTTGCGGGGGGGCACAAAATTGCGGGGGGGGCACAGAGTGCAGAAGGGGCAAAATGTGGGGGGGGGCACAGAGCTTTGGGGGGGGGGGGCACAGGGTGTGTGTGGGGGGGGTTCCCCCATTTTGGGGATGGGGTCGAAGCCCCTGCAGACCACTTCTGGGGAGGAGGGGGCAGGGAGTGGTCTTCACATCCATGGCCCGCGCTGTGTCGCGCTGCAGCCGCCACATCTCAGCCTTCAGCCACTGCCTCCATTCCTCAGGGGTCTCTAAAATGGGGGGGGGGGGTGGCACAGGAGGGGGAGCAAGGACATCAGTTGTTCCCCCCCCCCAATTCAAACTGTCTCCCCCCCGCACTCCATTACCTGTGCCGTGCTTCTGTCCCTGCAGAAGGGTTGGGATGTGGGGGGTGCCCATGGCGGGGGGGCGCATTAAACCTACAGGGGGGGTCAATAGGGCGGTCGGACCCCCCCCTTATAGACAACTCCCCCATCCCCAAAATGCTGCCCCCCATCTCCCCAATAGGGGGGTCTACAGCCCCACCCCCGACCCCAAAATCCCTCACATCCCAAATTCCTCCCTCCCCAGTTCAATCCTCCTTGCCTCCCCCCTCCCCCCGGGGTCCTCCAATCCTCCCCCCAATGTGTTTTGCAGCCCCCCCGCCCCCATCCTAAGACCCCTCCCCAGAACCTCAGTGCCCCCCCCTCGAACCCCGAATTTGCCCCCCCCCCCAGCACACACGTGCTGCTCTGCTTCCACGCGTTCTGCCTGTCGCTTCGGCAACCAAACGCTTTGCTCCCATTGGCTGACCGCCGCAGCCACACGCAAGCAGGCGGTGTTGTCACATCCAACATGGTGGCCGCGTCTCAATTGTACTTCCGGGAGAACAGCGTGCACCCGGAACTTCCATTCTTTGGCTTCCGCTTCCAGCGTGTGGGCCCTGCACCCACCGCGAGCGGCTGTCTGTGTGGTACGGCGGGCGTGTGGGGGGGGAGCTGGAGGCCTAGAAGGGGTTTGGGGGCTCTATAGGGGTCTGAGGGTGAGGGGTGCTGTAGGGCTTTTGGGGGGTGTTTGAGGGGGTCTGTGGGGATTTGAGGGCGCTGTGTGGGGGTGGGGAGTCTTGGGGGGTTTCAGGGTCTGTAGGGTGAAGCAGGGGCCGATATGGGCCTGTATGGGGAGGAGGCGGACTGTGGGGTGGCTCCATAGGGGAAGGTTTGTGTTTGTGAAAGTTAGTGATTCTGTGGTTAAACCCAGCAGAGCTGTGCCGTTGCTGCATCAGTGAACTCAGGACTGCTCCTGGCCCTGCACTCAGGGCTGATCATGGCTTTCTGCTGCAGCACACTCGACACGTGTTTTGTTCAACACTCTGGCAGCTCGGCATTACAGAGGGGGAACCAGAAAGGTCCATATTGGGTATCTTCTGTGTAGTTTCCTGGCATTTCCTGGCATTCTCCTATGGAAGAGGCATCCTGGCCTTTTTTCTCAGCCGGGCCCCTTTTCCAGCACTGGTACAACGCGGCCTTGTTGGCGCATTGCCCCACGACAGCTCTCCTTGCAGCAGATCACAAAAAGCCGTGAAGGCAGAGCCCCCCCAGCTGAGAGTTAAGGAGCCTTAACGAGAATTGCAGCCTTTGCCTCCAGATGGGCCCAGTTTCTCCTTTCTTTGGACTAAATCTGTGCTGCTTGGCCCAGCTCCCAGCTTGTCGCCATCTCGTTGCTATGGCGATGGTGATGTCATCACCCTGTGCCGCGAGGAGGAGGTGGCCATGCGGAAGCGGTGCAGTGCCTCGCGCTGCTCCAACACTGCGGGGCAGCCCCGGGGCTCCCAGCACCGCCTCGGCTTCTAAAAATGGGTGTTCGGATGGGGCACCGGGGCGGGGGGCCACGTGCCGCCCCGATTTGGCCCCGTGGGGCTTCTGTGTGACTTGGGGCCTCCGCTCGGCGGCAGGAGGTGCTCTGTGTGACCCCAACGGTTCGCCCACAACCCCCCCCCAGCCCCTCTTTCTGACCTGCAGGGTTGCACCCTTCCCCGTGGTCCCCCGCCCATCTGCCCAGCCCTCCCACTTCCCCTCCAGTTCCCCCATTCTGATCCCTGCAGTCCTCCTCCATCCCCCGCCTCAATTCCCCGCCTCGTTCCCCTTTCTGACCCCCAGGGTCCCTTTCCTCCTTCTCTTCCGCCCCCCCCCGTCCCACCTCTCGCTTCCCCCCTGATGCTCTTTACCACGCCACCCAGCACTCCTCCTCAGTCCCCCATTCTGACCCCTTGAATCCTCTCTCCACCCCCACCCCCCCGATGAAACTCCCCATTCTGACTACCAGGGGCTCCTTTCCCCCCACTCCCCCCCATGGAGTCCTCCAATTCTTACCCTAAAGGCCCCTTCTCCCCTCCACCCCGTCCCACTACTCCTATTCCCCCATTCTGATTCTCCTTCCCCCCTCTTTGGAGCTGCAGAATTGACTGCACACAGAAGTGCTAAAAAACAAACGCTAAACATTTAATCATTTAACAAAGAAGCAATAAACAGAGAAATGACTGTATACCCAACCAGCTCCCACCCGAACAATCATCCCCCCTCAGGGCTTCCCTCCTCGGGGCCAACACGAAGCGGCTCCACGTCGGCTTCACGCGACTCCGGGAGCTCCGCACGGGGACACACAGACGGAAACCGGCTCTTGGGGACTGCGGCTGCGGGGCAGCAGCTCAGCACAGCGCCGCTGATGATTGGAGCCGGGCGAGAGCCGAAGGCTCTTGCTGACCCCGTGCCGGGCTCGAACGCGTCTCGATCCGTGCGATCGCTCCCTCTCTTCCGGGGCTGCCCGGCTCAGCCAGGAGCCGCTCCCGGACACCGGCCGGGTCCCGCCGCTCGCGGTCAGCCGCCGCTTCTCGCAGCCCGGCGGCGCCCCGCCGCAACGACGGAGGGCGGCTCGGTTCCGACGGGGGAAGAGCGGGGCCGGCGGCGGTGCTCCCGCGCCGCCTTCCCCTGACCGCCCGGCGTCCCCGAGGCACGGGGCGGGCTACGGCGGGGACGCGGGGCGATGCAGCGTCGCGTTTCCTCCGTCGCGCCAGCGCCATCGCGGCGGCTCCGCGTCCGCCATTGGCGGAGAGCCCGCGCTCTGTCCCGCCTCCTTCGCTCTCCCATTGGTCGGTCCGCCGAATGGGGCGGGCGCTCCGCGCGGGGTTCTTCCTGTCCGCGGTCGCGCCGTCATTGCGTCATCACCGCGCGCGTCCCGCACGGCCCCGGCCCCGGCTCGGCTGCCCGCGGCGCTGCCCCGCCCCGCCCCGCGCCGTGCGCCCGCTCCGCGCGCCCGCTCCGCTTCCGGGGTCCCGGGGGGTCCGGGCCCCGGCTGGAGCTGCGGGAGGACGATGAGGAGGGCGGAGACGCGGGTGACCGCAGCGAGGCCGAGCCCGCTCCGCTCTGCTCTGCTCCGCTCTGCTCCGTGCGGGCCTCTTCCTGGGAAGAGGAAGGTGTGGGAGTCCTGGGTGAGATGCAGAATGTCAGCATCAGCGGCAGGATCGGCTGCTTCCTCCTCTGCTCCTGACGCCATGTGCTGGTTTCCTTTGAGGAAGCACCCCAGAAGCCAGAGCTCATTGTCACACCTGTGGGTTCCACAGGCCGCGCAGACGTGGGGTAAGTTGAGGTTGGATATCAGGACAAACTTCTGTACAGTACGGGTTGTTAAGCACTGCAATGCCCAGGGAGGGGGTTGAGTCACCATCCCTGACTGTGTTTAAAAGCCATTTGTTGTGGTGCTCAGGGCTGTGATTTGGAGGAGGGTTGTCAGTTGGGGTAGTGTGGTCAGGTCGTGGTTGGACTTGGTGATCTTTAAGGTCACTTTTCCAACCCGTGTGATTCTCCAACAGGGCCACCAGAATTGGTGCCCAGGACCACGTCCAGATGGGTTGGGAGATCTCCAAGAGGAGACCCTGCAGCCTCTCTGGGTCCCTGTGCCAGTGCTGCAGCGCTTACAGTGCAGGAGTGCTCCTGATGTTTGGTGGCAGCGTCTGCTCCTGGCACTGGGCTCCACGGGATGCAGCCTGGCTCCGTCAGGCACTCAGGAAGGCCATGAAGGGCATTGTTGAGTTGATCTCCCTCCACGAGTCAACTTTTATTTTTGCCCCAGCACTGGGAATGGCTGCACCACAGATGGTGGTTTGTTAGAGGGAAGCGTAGCTGCTTGCATTGCTCTGCTGCACAACTGCCCTAAAAATCGTTGGGCAGTGGAAACAGAAGTGCTCTTCATGTCCCGAAATGCAGCTGCTCTGGTGGTGTGGGTCCTGGCAGCTTTGTGTGCACAGATGGAGGCCTGGGGCTGCTGAGAACTCGCCGTGTAGGGGACTGGAGGTGGCACAAGAGCAGAGGGCACTTTGATTCTTGTGCAGGCAGCCCGACCAGCTTCCATTTGTTTCTTGCAGGCACGGATGAAGATGCCATCATGGAGACCTTGACCATTAGGGAGGCAATATTGGGTACGGCCGCATGAATGGCCGGCGTGACCTTATTTAATTCTCTGTAAACTACTGTCATCCTCCATGTGCCATCCGACTTTCGCACTGGCCATATGGGGGAGTTGTATGGGCTGTGTGCAGGTCTTATTATACCCACTTGTTCTAATTCCTAGACCGTTCTCGATGTTTCATCCTGCCCACCCAGGAGTCTATACTGTCTGACGTTAGTAATCCGGCGCGGTTTCGGCAGGCAAACAGGCTCATGTTTCGCATGGCCTCTTAATATTGCCTGCGCCGCCCGGATACTGATACATCTCTGTCGAAGTCTGAACTCTCCCACGGTTGTCTGGAGAGCCAGCCCCCATAGAATATCTATGCCCAGGATGTATTCTTGGACTGGGGAAATAGACACCTTGTACTCCCGGGGTGAGAGACGCCCAACCCACAGTTTGAACCGTGTTTGGGTGACAGGAATAGTCTGTCCCCCAAAACCACCAATCATCACTCTGTCGCCATCAAATTTCCTTGGATCTCTGTGGATAATTGATGTTTCTGCTCCGTTGTCCACTAACACCATAACTGTCTGAATATTTTTTCGGGACCAATAAATCGTTCATTCTACACAGGGCCTCCGGTCCCGTCTGGAGGCCCTACAGGGACTAACATCCCTTGTCACACCGTGAACTGTGCTAGGGCCAATTCTTTTGCTTCTGACGGCTCAGGCATTGTGGCCCGAGACACCTGAGGTGGCTTTTTTTTCCTATTCGGAAGAATAAAATCTTCTAGGTTCCATGTTGTTGTTGGAACCCTCTCTATAACCCTCACCCTTGATTTCTTAGGGTTGTTTTGGAATTTTTGATTGTCCTTTAGTTGTCTCCAGAGCTGGAGAAGGACATGGTTGGGCTGGCGGTTGATCTTAGCAAATCGGACCCCAGCCCGAATTAAATCATTAAACATTTGTTTCCGGGATACCCTTATGGGTCCCGATGGAGGAGCTCGAGTAGCCGGCATTTTGGTTTTATTTACCGGCAGGACCTCTGCTTCTTCCAACATCCGAATATTGCGCCTAGTCCGCAGGCGTTCTGTTTCTCCCAGATCGGCCACTCACTGGGCAGCCTGCTGGACTACGGCTTCTGACGCTACAAGGGGATTTAATGTGGAGACTAGGGTGCCATACAGATGGGAGGGAGCTTGCTGTAAAATCAAATCTCTCATCCCTGCTGAAAATTTAACCATATCAGGGCCATAAAATGTGTCTTCATAGATAGCCTCTCTTACACCCAGTTCGCGGATATAATTCTGGAGGTCCTCCATGGAGGACCACATGCCTGTATGTAAAGGTATGTCCAATTTATTTGGCCATACCATACGGCAGGCCGCCATTAACCATTCTAGTAGAGAATGGATTTCATCACGATATTGATTACCCACGTATAACCTCTGTCTGAGAGCAGGATGGACAGTCATAGTGGCCAACTTAGCTATTTCTGGGCCATTCACCAAGACACTTTCTGCCCCAGAATCCCACAGTCTCAATAACCAAGCTGGCACACTTTCTCTAGGCTTCTGCCGAAATCGTTGTACTAAGTCCATCAATTCTGTTGCCGTGTATGGCCGGGCCATTACACGTCAATGAGTCTGGGCAGGGGGCACTCATCAGGGGGCACTCATCAGGGGGCACCCCTGCCGATCTGTCCTGCACTGTTGTTGTTTTCTGGGTTACGACAGGACGGACTTGCAGTGGATCAGTCAGAATTGGATATTCAAGATCTGATTCGGATTTGTTGTTTTCCTGATTAACGAAGTCTGTTGATTCAGGAGTCAGGTCATCGTTTATTGAAATGTTTCGAACTTGGCCTATGGGAAGATGTGGTACCTTCGCACCATTGAAAGTTAAACTCCTAAAGAAAAGATGAATTGGTTACTAATTTGCTTTATTTTAGGGTGATGTCTCTGGCAAGTTGATGTTGTGTGCTGTTGCGTTTTGTATTTTGGTTGCAATAGTAGTATGTTTTGTGTTACATTTATTGATTTGTTATTGTTGAATGTGTGATTGTCACTCTTCTCTCTTCTATTGGGATCAACCTTACATCTCTATACTTCACAATGGCCTCTATTAAAGTCATAACGCTCTCATTAGTGGGCAGAATATCATAATGGAAGTAATATAACGAGTAGGTGTCGTTCGGGTAAAGGTTTCTGGAGATGGGAGAGCTCAAACTCCCACCAGCATAGTGAGAACTATTTGGAGCCAGTATCAAAATCCAGGAAGGGTTAAAAGGGTAAATAACCCCTTGGTAAGGTATAATACCGGATACTTTGAGAGCCCTTTCCCCAGTCTTAGGAGTAGCTCAGCTGGTTTGGATTAAACAGGACCCCCCAGATGCGAAGACATGGACGACCTGAAAGCTACCAAGACAAAGGAGGTAACGCACAACATGGACAACGAGCTTACTAAACTTTCTCAGACTTAAAGGCTATCGATTTTTCTCCACAGAAAGCCCAGGTGGCACAGCCACAAGTAACCCATTTGCACTATGGAATCACTTGGGGATGCGGAACCCTAGGAAACTGGAATGAGCTCCAGACTGTCCTAGAGATAACGAGGTGGTGCTGCCTACAACTGTGGAATACTGGTAAAGCCCCTCTACGCCCTTTTGAAATCCTGTCCAAAGGTCCTCATAGAGGTTGAGGAAGAGAAATAAGAGGAAGGTTTGAATGTGGCAATTAGACACGGGCTCAGTTGTTAGTGCAGAACAAAAAACTTTTATTGTGGGCGATGAACGTGAACAACGTGCACTTGGTTAAGTGCCTTATTAAATGTAACTCTCTCGCCACGTTTGGCAGTGCTGGATCCTCCCTCCTGCCCTGAAGTAGATGGCGCTGGATCTGGACTTGTCCCTCTGGTGCCGTCTGTGTTGGTGTGAGTGTTGGACCGAGGCACCGGCTCAGTCAGCCTTATCTCAAGTCTGTGGTACCTCAGCGGCGTCTCCCAGTAGTAGGCGATGAGGTCGTACAAGCTGCCAAATACTTGGGTGTCAGTCACAAAAAACTTCTGACTGGTAGCGTCCTGTCGCCAGTGTATGCGGCAATGCCGCACCTTCCCACAGTGCCAGAAGGACAGAACGTAGTCCCCAGTGTAAGTCTCGCTTTCCCTGACCAGGAAGGAGCCATCAGGGGCCTCCATCCCGGAACAGTACTCCATCAGCAGCCGCTCAGCGATGTGCCGCCCGCTGTGCCCTGCGCCCAGCTTGCCGTGGAACCATTCCTGCGCGAGATGCAGCTCCACGTTGGCGCTCACCTCCTTCTGTGCAGGTCGTCTCCTCTGTCTGCTCTCGGTCAGGGGAATGTAAAGCGGGTTCCATGTACAGTTGAGGGGTTCTTCTGTCAGCTGGCAATCCACCGCCTGCTCCTTTGTCATACACGCGCCCATGGTTCCTTGCCGCTCGCCTCCACAAAGCCACCTCAGTTTTGGCGGGGCTTGCCAATGGTCTTTATAGCATGTGCTGACACCCATGCCAGGTGTGCGAGCTAGACGTCTCGTGATCACGTCAAGAGGGTCTGTCTGGCAGGGATAGTTACAATCTTTAACTTGCTTATACCTCTGGAGGTCTTTTGCTAGCCCGAGCTGGAATGTCTTTATTTTCTCCCCATAGTATACGGGTTAAAGGAATTGGGGTAAGGGATCTGGACTAATTAAATGAAGGGGCACGGTGGTGAGGATCTTAGGGGAGGGGATAGAAGGGGAGTCCAGCGATGAGAATGGGGGAAGCGGAGGCAGGGGGCGGGCGTAGGGTAAGCCCAGGGGTCAGACCGAGGGACTCGGTGGGTCGTGGGCGACCCGTGGCGGGGATGGGCTGTGAGGGGGGGAGGGAAGGCAGTGAAACATCGAGCGGGGTGGGGGAGGGGCGGGGGGCACAGGGCACCTCCCGCCGCCGAGCGGAGGCCCTGAGCACCACAGAGGCCCCACGGGGCCAAGAGCGAGCGGCCCCAGCCCCGGTGCCGCCCCGAACACCCACTCTTAGAAGCCGCCGCGGCGCTGGAGCGGCGCGGGGCCCCGCTCCGCTTCCGCATGGCCGCGTCCTTGGGTCGCAGCGTGATGACGTCACTGAGCGGGGACGGCGCGTCGCTGGAGCAACGGACGCGACGAGGTGCCGTCGCTATGGAGACGCCGCCACGCATGCGCTGTCGCCGCGGGGACGGCTTCCGGCGCCGCCATGAGGGAGGGCGTGCTGTCGCCTGGCAACGCGGCCCGCACGCACGGCCTGAAGTCCGAGTGGGGCTCGCGGGGCAGCGGGGGGGGAGGAGGAGGGGGGACGGAGAGCGTTCAGGGATCTCCTGGGGAGGTGGGGGGGCGACTGGGGGAGGGCAGAGCTCCGGGGATGGCTGCTGTGGGGTGGGAGATCCACAGGGAGATGCAGCGAAACGGTGGGATGTGGTCAGAACGTGGAGATATGGGAAAAGGAAGACGGGGATCTGGCCAACACCGTGAGAGCCAGGCTGATAGGGAGGGAGGGAGCAAGGAGGGAAGGAGCGGGAAGGGAGGGAGGGAGGAAATGGAAAAAGGAGGAAAAAAAGGGAAGGGAGGGAAAGAAGGGGGAGGGGAAAGGGAGAAGGGGGAGTGGGAAGGAGAGGGGATTTTGGGGAGGGGATTAGGAGGGGATGCAGGGAGGGAGGGAATGGAAAGGGAAAGGGAAAGGGAAAGGGAAAGGGAAAGGGAAAGGGAAAGGGAAAGGGAAAGGGAAAGGGAAAGGAAGGAGAGAGGGGCAGAAGGGAAGAAGAGAAGGGGAAGAGTCCAAAGCTTGGCCTGGGTGGTATTGCAACATAGAAAGGCTTCAGGTATGTTGTTACGTGCACAAGGAGGAGTTCGTGCAGCAGTAAATGATGTTGTTGTGTTCATGTAGATCAGAGGGGTAGAATTGAAGCAGCTGTAGATAAGATATGGCACCAAACTGAAGTACTGCTCAACATAAGACCATGTGAGCTGAAACCAACGTGACCTCCTGGCTTCCCAGCTTGCAGTGGCTAAAGAAGTTATTTGTGGGGATGGTGTGTGCAATCGCTGTACGTATGCGTCCTTCCTTGTAGCGTGATTGGGTGTTGGAGATGTGTCTCTAAGCAAGAAAGGTCGAAGGTGGTGAGGATTAGGATGTGAACATCGTAATCCTCGAAGGAAGAGCAGGGATTGATGTGGGCTGCTCTGTTCAGCAGCAGGGCTTAGCACATCAGTTTAAGAACCAACGTGTGAATTTAGCAAAAAGAACCCACGAGTGATAGTTCTCAAACTTTCGTTTCAGCTTTAGTGGGAGAGCAGCCTCGTTCCTCCTCAAGAGCTTTGTGTGGGCACACAAAGGAATACTTGTACCTTCTGCCTCAATGATTGTGCCTCACAAGCTTCTCACCACTTCTGCTTTTGTCTTCTCTGTATCCGCTAATACCTCTTTTGCTTTTCTCCTTGTCTGCTTGTTACCTCCATCCTTCTTCTTCTTCTGTGCGCTTCTTTCTTTCTTGTCTGTTCTCCTTCTGCTCTTATCCTTCTCATCGTCTCTTACCTTTATTCTCTCCACTCTTGCTCATCTCTTTTGCTGTCTTGCCTGTATCCTATCCTGCTTTTCGTCTTCTGCTCTTCTTCCTTACGCGTATCCTTAATTTGATCCTCTCTTCTGCTCTTTTTCACTTCTTCTCAGTGTCCAACGTCTGCATCACACCTCTGTCCGAATTAGTTTTGGGGTGGAAAAAGGTACCAAGGTAGATGGATCTGTACAAGAGAACCTCTTACACTGTGCCTGAAAGGTGATCCAAAGGAGCCCTCAGGAAACAAGACCACAAAGGAGCTGCTTTCGAATGGAGAATTTTCCAGAGTTCCTTCCGGTCGTTGCTTGGAGGAACTGAGGTTTTTATCCTTGTATCTCTGCAGAAAGGCAGGGCGGAGGCAACGTTTATGGTGAGGTGCTCAGGTGAAATTGCCCTCCTTGCACAAACAGCCTGTTTGTGTCCACGTGATGCACGGTGAAGAGAAGCCTGCTGTTCTGTGAGTAAGCCTGCTAAAAGGAAGTAATGGTTCTGGCCTTTTTGGCAAGTCTCTGAGGTGAGATCTTTGGACAGGCTGGTGGATTTGCAGGGGAAATGCCATTTCAGTTGTTTGTTGCCACGCTTGGTTGGTGCTTGTACGCACGGTATGTATCATCTAGACAAGCAGTGCTCTAGCACCAGGGAAGGGAAAAACCTCATGTACATCCAGTCTTCTCCGTGAGCCTTATGTTGTCTTTTCACAGGGTCTCTAAATGCCTGTGGAAATTATGGGGGGGGCGGCCAAGAGGGGGGGGCGAGCAAAGGGGGGGACAGTAGGGGGGCGGGTGGGGGATGGGGAAGAGATGAGGGGCAATTTGTGTGCATCCTGTGCCCGTGGAGCAGGTGTCACCTGCTAAGAGCTAGGTGCCCTTCATGGCGTCGTGGACTTGTTTTCTTTCCTTGTTTGAGCATGATGGTTCTGCAGGTGCATTTGAAGTAACCGTGAACTCTGCTGAGACGGCAGGTGTCCTAGAGAGAGCCCCGCTGCACCCTTTTTGTTCAGGCTGTTCTATTCTCTCCTGAGATTAAAAGGGACTTGAAAAACCCAGAAGTACAACTTGTACTTTCAGGCTGCTGTTCCGGCCCGTCAAGTGGGGGTCATGCAGTGTGACCGCCATTGGGGCAGGAGGGAAGTAGCTAAGAAATTCATCTGCCTACATGAAGTAGCATGTCTTGAAAATGGTCATAGCCATGATATAATTAGCAAGGTCATAGAATCCTAGAATCACCAAGGTTGGAAAAGACCTACGAGATCATCCAGTCCAACCGTCCACCTGTCGCCAAGAGTTCTCACTAATCTGTGTCCCTCAACACGATGGCCTAAATGTTCCTTGAACACCTCCAGGGTGGCTGACTGCACCACCTCCCTAGGCAGCCCATTGCAGTACCAGCCGCTCTTTTGGAGAAGCAGTCTTTCCTAACGTCCAGCCTGAATCTCCCCTGGTGCACCTTCCCTTGAATCCTATCGCGAGTTACGTGAGAGAGAGTTAGCAGTGAAAGTGCCTGATGTGTGTGGGACAGCCCTGACTTGGCTAACGGTGCTGCAGGAGTGGAACAGTGTTCACGTAGACGGCGGGGAGCTTGTTCTTGTGAAATGGTCCCTTGTGCTCCAAGAATCTCTCTGACTTTCTGTCATGGACTCTTCCTCCTGGTTTTCAGTGTGTACAGAGGCATTGCTAATGAAGAACAGACCTCTTCCTAGGCCATGGAAAGGAAGGTGCTTGCAAAGCAAAGGCAGGCAGGTGCATGCAAAGCTAACGCAGCTGTGGGCTTGGTTAGCAAAGGGAAGCATGTGCATGCTTCCAAAGCAAAGGCAGATAGAGGCATGTAATGCAAAGGCAGGTGGGTGCTTGAGAAGCCGTATCAGGTAGAGCTGAAGATGCTTGAGCTGTGTGAGAGCTCTGAGAGTGGGATGGAGAGCTCATGGCCAAGAAGAAGCCTGCGGTCCTAGCTGCCCGGGGAGAGGGTGAGATTGCTATAGGGAGGGAGGATTCTTTGAGTTATCTGAGGGGTCTAGAAAGGGAGCTGAAAGGTTTGGGGCTCCCTTGCTGTGCTCTGCCCAGGCTGTGACAGTGCTGGGGTTTGTTTTGGAGTCACTCTGAAAACAAAATGAGGCAAGGGGGTTTCGGTGCAGTCTGAAGCCCTGCAACTCTGCTGTCGGGGCTGCAGCCCAGGGTAGGTGCCCTGTCCCCACAGCTGCTGACCACGTTCTTTCCTTCTCTGCAGTGACCACGGCCAGCCCCACGAAGACGCTTCACGTCATGTCAGACACCCAGCCGTCTGCTGCACGGACCGTGTCTGTGATGGGTGAGGCTACCTCAGTCCCTCTCAAACTGCCAGGCATCCAACCTTCCTGCTCCGCCAGCTCTCCCGCTAGCCCTGCCACCTTTGCTACCTCCTCATGTTGTGTCGTGTCATGGTGATCTGTGGTGCTGGGGCAGGCCTGAGCTCCCCTCCCTGACAGCAGGCCCGTTTCTGAAATCCCTGCTCATTTCCTCATCCTGCTGGCTCATTCTATTTACAGGTTTGTGTCCTTTACTTTTCTTGGGTAATTTAGGACTGTGTAAAGCAGCTGTATTTGCTATTGCCTTTTTCTGCCGTTACCCTTGTGGGTCATGGTGATGGGATACCCTTTTGGGTTGGGTTTAAAGGTCAAGAGTTACCTTTTTATGGAAGGGGAAATGGTGGAATGGCCATCCCTAGAGGTGTTCAAGGAGTGTTTAGGTGTTGTACTGAGGGACACCATTTAGTGGGAAATGTTGGTGATGGGGGGACAGTTGGACTGGGTGATCTTAGATGTTGTTTCTCACTGGAGATCCCTGCCTACCTGAGTCCTTCTGAAGGTAAGCAGCTCCTTGCCTTGATTTCTGTGCCCACGGCTGTTGCCTTTGAGCAGATCCTCCCTTGCTGCAGCCTTGGACCTTGCTCCTCTGCTGTCGTGGCTGTGCTTTCCATCGCGCCTGGCCTCATTGGGCTCAACCCTGCTGACGGATAGATGTGTTGGTTTGGTTGGGGTGGTTGCAGTAGCTAATGGCAAAACCATTTCCTGAGTGCAACTAAGGAGATAAGTGAGAAAACAAGAGGGTCTCGAGAGGAAAGAGTGACTGATGGCAGTGCTGTCCTGGAAGCTACAGTGGAAGCAATAGAGAGGCCGATAGTGGCTGTTGGTGTCAGTAGAGCGATACGAGTCTGTGTGTAAATGGTGGTTCTTAGAGCTGTGTCTATTCCTTGGAGAGGCCTAGCATTGTGGAGGTGCTTGTACTGACAGTTGTTTGACTCAGGAATGAAGTGTGTTTCCCAGTTTGTGATAACCTGATAGCGTTGTGTTTGCTCGTGCAGCTGTGCTCTGTGCGTTGTAGAGCTGTCAGACAGATGGGGGTTCATTTGCCACTCTCTCAGCAGGAATGAGACTAGTAATACTTTCTGTAAGTGCGTTTCAGTTGAAAGAATTGGCTGTAGAAATGCTGTATTTGAGGGATTTTGGTGGACGTGGGCTAACAGGACAAGGATTCTATTGGCAACTGCTTTGTGTGACATGGAAAGACTATACTTTGTTTTAGGGATGGAGCATGGGATTCGATTGACTCTTACTGAGAAAGGGGGAAGTGGAAAGCCTCTGTGGGTAAGAACGTTTTGTGAGCTGTAGTTTGGGTACCTTCATCTAAGTGGGACTGTATGGAAGGGTGCGTGTGATGGAGGCGAGGGGAAAGTGCCTTGTGTGGACTGCAAGAAAGGCATAATGTTACAGAGTGGAGAGGCAAATTTAAGAAACTCTGCTTGAAAACTTGCAGGTAGTGGCTGGCTGTGCTAAAATCTTCTTCCAAAGAGTTGCTCTTCAAGTATTTCCTGCTTTCTCTCTGCGAGAAACTGACGCCAGTGGCCTTCCACTGCAGCGTGGCCGTGCGGAAGGGCTGGGGAACAAGACAGAGCTAGAGAAGGCACCAAAGAGAGCTACAGGTACACAGCAGGCACCGGGACTTGATGCACTGTCTTTCTGCGCAGGCTTTCTGTTTGTTCATTCCTAGGACAGTTGTCTGCAGTTTGCATCCCAGCTTTCTCCCAAGCCCTGGCTGCACAAAAATGCAAGCAGTCAGAGGAAGAGAAGGAAAAAGCAGAGGAGTGGGCTTCTGAGAAAAGAGCTGAGGGGGAGCATGAGGAGCTTGAGGCAGTGTTTCAGAAAAGTAGTGCTTTCACTTAGGATTGTCTGAGATTTCCTTGCCCTGGGTTATGATTGTGTGTAGCTATTGGTTTCTTGGTGCCTGTGTATCCGTTGGTACACAGATGAGTGTGTGGAAAAGACAGCTGAGAGTGCAGGACATGGCAATGTATTTCTCCTGGCCAAATGTGCTGAAGTACTGGAAGGATTGTGAGAAAGACCAGAGAGAATTCAAGCTGGACATGAGGAAGTATTACTTTTCGGAAAGGGTGGTCAGGCACTGGAATGGACTGCCAGGGAGGTGGTGGAGTCACCGACCCTGGGGGTGTTGAAGGGAAGACTGGACGTTGTGTTGAGGGACGTGGTTTAGTGGGAGCTGTTGGTAAGAGGTGAACGGTTGGACTGGATGAGCTTGGAGGTCTTTTCCAACCTTGGTGATTCTATGATTCTGTGAAAGAGAAGAGAACCTGGATTTCTCTTGCACAACAAGTCTGTACCAGTTCTGTCTCCTTTCACTGAGCTGAACGCACGGTGTGTGTGAAGCCTTCTGATGGGAAACCCATGGTCCCCACAAAGTGGGCGCAGAAGCAAAATGAAGCTGAGATGCGTCTGTGTGCTGAGTCCTACTGCTCCTGCGGAAAAAGCAGCTTTGGTAAGAATAGTGGTGAAGGTAGGAGAGGGTATGGAAGGTTTAGACTGCTCTTAGAGGCAAGGTGGAAGTTTCAAATGTTGTGCAGGTTCAGCACGCTCCTACTGCTTTGGTGTGCCGCACCTGCCTGCCCTGTCAGCACTACGTCAGGCTTTTTTGCCTTTTTAAGGTAGGAAAACCAATTTCTGGCTAGGAGAAGAAGAAATGCAACAATCTTCCCTGCATTGCTCCTTGGGTAATGGGTGCTGATGAGCAGTCCTTGTATTAGAATAATGTATTGTCATTTGATCTTTCTGTCTTTGCACTCTTTTAGCAAGTGGGGTGTTGATGCAGCTGCACGTATCTCCTGTTTTGTCCTTCTGCTTTGTGTAAAAGAAATGTCCAGTATGCAATCTCTGTGTGAAATTTTCTTGAAGTATCTTACTTTATTTGCCACTAGGAAGCAATGGCTTGGAAGTGACGGCGGTGTCGCCCAGCAGCCCACACAGTGACCTGATGTCTCATTGCTTGGGTCTGTTAAAAACCGCCCTGATGAGAAAAGAAGGTTTGCACGGATTCTGTGCTGACTGTGTCAGTACAGCCCTGAGGAGCGGTGTGGACATGGCATGGCAGGGAGAAGGCAGTTCCCTTCTGATGGGAAAGTGCCCGAGGAATGTTGGCATCCCGTGTGTTGGTGCCCCATGCCCGCTCCATGCCCGTGCCCCACGCACTTCTGAACGGGCAGCTCAGCTTTTGTGTCATTCAGCCACCTGTGGCAGAGCAGACCAGGCTTTCTGCAGGCGTAGGCAATCATCCCATCACCTTCTGCCTTATAAGGAGTAGAAAACCTTTTCATTTTGGAGTCCTACTTACTGGAGCTTAACCATCTCCAGTGAAGCAGATGTCATTTTTCTTGTATCCTTCAATTCTGAGTCCATATTCTCCCAAAAGCAAAAGAGTTTGGAGGTAACCACGAACAGTTCAGCGGGCGATTTCAGTATTTATTTCTGATCGTGACAGTTACTTCAGTTTAGAGGTCACAATCGATGTACTGTGCCTGTTTTAATTCTGACCAAGGTTGTAGTTGTAGCTGACTTCCCAAGGCTGCAATACGTGGTGGTGACACAGCCGTGGGCTTCTGCATTGGCATGAATCCCACGTTTCCTTTCTGTGCCTTGCAGGTCAGCTTGTGCTGGAAGTGGACGGCATCAGAGTGTGAGTGAAGGTCAGTGCAGGAGCAGCTGTTGATGGGGGGAGGAAGTCCAGGCTAACGGACTCTGCAGCATCTCCCAGTACAGTACCAGAGGAGGCAAGAATGATGTCAGGGGGCTCCCCAGCGGGAAAGTGGCTCATCCAAATGCTTGCTGACAGTTTGAAAGCCCAAACCCTTCCAGCCTCCACCCTGTAGGCAGCTCCGAGGCAGCATCTCCTTTGTCCGACTGTGCAGCACCTGAGCAAGAGGGTGACCTGAGCTGGCTGCACAAGAGTCATCTTAACTTCTTTGTTATTTTACTTCAGATAACCCCATTGGGTGACCCTGCAGTTGGTTTCTTAAAATTTGGATGTAGGAGATGACCTTTACTTATGATGGGGGCCCAGAACACGTGGGTCATGCCAGTGTAGCTACTGCAGCTGCAGTAGGAGTGGAAGACAGAGGGAGTTTTCTCCACGACAGCAACACCAGGCATTTGCTTCAAGGTGTATAACTATTGAGGAGATGGCCCTTGCTGCCAGAAATCATGGCAGCTGTACAGAATCTAGATGTATTTTGGGGATGGTTCTTGTAACCAGCTGATTTTGAGACACTGTCGTACTTGAGAGTCTAAAGTGCACGACAGAAGAAAGCTGGGAAAATGCTTCTCCTCGCTGTTTTTCACTTGCAGATTCTTTCTTTACGGATCCTTTCCAAAAGGAGATTTTCGGGATTGAGGCAGTTGAAGAAAGAGTGAAGCCAGGGGCAGTCCCTGTGGAGAGGACCTCAGGAACTGAGCTTCCCCACCACTGTCTCAGCAAGGAGACAGACGCAGTTCCCATTCCTGCTCTGCACGTGGAAAGGTATGGCTGGGTTTCTTTGTTTGGGTTTCCTTCCTTTCTCTCACTTTGAAGGGGAAAAGTTGGAGCAGGGGAAGCCTTACTGGCCCTTTGTTACTTGCGTAACTGGTTGGATTCTGCATGTGCTGCAACAGGACAGCAGAGCCAGGCTCCTTAACCTGCTGGGGCAGGGTGGGAGCCGAGAGTGGGCACTGCCCTCCTGCCAGCTGCACCTGGTTATGGTTTGCCAGGCCCCTGCTGCCCTGGATTTCACCTGAGAGGTTTGTTCTAGCTGCCTGCAGTAGTAAAAGGTAGGAAAGAAATGGAAGTCAAGAGCTAAGGCTCTACACGGTAACTTTGCATGGATTGAACTGTGGCACCTGAAGACACAGGTGCGTTCCTGAATAATGCTGGCATTTTGCAGGTGTGTTGGTTTAACCCCTGAACTGATGTCTGTGAGCACCTGTCTTCTCCACCTGAACAGTAAGAAAGCTGGATATGTCCAGGAATTGCAGCAGTTGCTGTGAATACTCTCCCAAATGTTTGTTTCTTTTAGTGATAACTAATGGCTCAGCACTGTGATCTCCTGTCTCTGGCACGATCTGGAACGCTGCATCTCTGTGCAGATGTTGGGTGCCTGTTTCTATGGACTCATGAGCACTCACAGAGGTCACAACTGCTGCAGGGGTGGGAGCGTACCACAGCTGGTATTTCCAGAGAGCCTCTAAATGCCTGTAGAAATCACAGGAATTTCTCCTTGGCATTTCTTTTCTTTGCTTAGCTTTTTAGTCCTTATTGTCATATATTTCTTCTTTCCTTTGAGAAATTTGGGATGGCAGTTTCTTGTTTTTTACTGTCTTTGAATCAATTGTTTTGCCATGCTATTGCAATCTATGTCTTGGCTTTTTCAATGCTATTCCTTTGCTTTGCCACCTAGTTTTTGTTGGGCTTTTTCCCCTTTCCATTTTCACTTTCTTTACTGCCCCGTTTCACTATGCCTTATTGTTACTTTTTTTCCTTTTTATTTATTCTTTTCCATTCCCCCTTTTTTCAAATCAGTTTTCACGGCATTACGTTGAGTTTCTCTTCTTTAATACCTTATATTTTTTTCTCCTCCTCCCACTTACCTTGCCTTTCCTTAGCTGACGTTAGCCCTCTGGTTCTTCATTCCTCCATCCTGGCTGTCCTTGCCTCTTTCCTCGGCGAGGACTGGAGGCTTTTCCTCGGGTGCCTGGCAGCATCCATGCCCGGTAGCTACCCTGACCTCCTCCTCGGCATGACCACGAGCGCTTTCCCTTCCTCCAGAGAGATGTTTTGTCCTGCTTGCAGCCGCGGGCTCCTCCACGGGCGCCAGCTGAGGAAGTGCATCTCTGCTGGAGGTCGCAGCCTGCCCAGTAGCTGCCCTTTCCTCCTCCCAGGCACGGATGGTGAGCTTTTGGCTGCACCGCAGGCTCTTGTCATCTTTGCTTTGCCGTCACATTGAATCCCATTTCTTTGTTCTGTCGGTTGGTTTTGGTTCTTTTTAGTTTATTGTCTCTTTTTCCTCTGGGTCCCATTGGTTTGCTTTCCTTTGTTCACTTGGTTTTGCTTTCTCTACTGCTCCTTTGGCTCTGCTCTCCATTGTTTATTTCAGGTTGGTTTGTTTGTGTTGTTAGGTTTGCTTTCCTTTTTGTTGTTCATTCTGTTCCTTGGCTCTTGGTTTTCTGGCGTTGCTTTGCTTTGTCCTGCTTTCTGCTTTACTTTGTGTCTTTTATTCTGTTTTCTTGTATTTTTTTTTTCCATGTTTTCCCCTTAGATTTTGTCAGCTTTTATATTGTCTCACTGTGGTGCTTTGAATTTTTTGCTTTGCCATATCTTTGCAGTCCACCCCTTTGCTTTTTGTTTGTCCTTTTTCTCCCGGTTTACTTTGCTCTTTTTCTTTTCCTTTTGGCTTTTGTTTACTGCTCCTTTTGCTTTGCTTTCTACTGCTTGTTTTTTCCTTGTGGTTGGTGCTTTTTCTTTCCAGACCATGCCTCTGCATTGTTTTCATGTGTTCTAAAAGTTTGCCTCCTCTTTTCTCCTCTTTTTCTTTGGCTTTCATTACATTCCTCCTCCTCCCACTTACCTTGCCTTTCCTTACCTGATGTTAGCCCTCTGGTTCTTCATTCCTCCATCCTGGCTGTCCTTGCCTCTTTCCTCGGCGTAAAGACTGGAGTAGTCTGTCCACATCCCCATTGGAAGAAGAACTTCAGAAGATCCCAGGCCCAGTGAGTAACACGGTGAGCAACACGATCTTCACTGACGGTCAGAGGGCTTCATTAATTAAGTAGTGATGGAGGGGAAGTGGGACTGAAGGAGGAGGGCTGAAGCAGATCCAAGTGGGGGGCAATTGGCTGCGATAAGGGAGGGGGTAAAAGGAGAGTGACGTGGGGACATCGTGGCCATGGAGGTGGAAGAGAGGGTGAAGGGTTTGGCAGGAACTGGAAGGAGGAATTGGGAGAGAGCAGAGGGAGGGTATTGGGGCTGCTTGGCAGCATGGGGTGCTCCGTGCTTTAGGATTTTGGAGGAGGCAGCACAGAGGAGATGGAGAGATCCACGGGTGCAGGACGTGGGGTGTGGGGCACGGAGCTGGGGACCCCTCCCAGTGCCTAGGGGTGGCCTCTGCCAGGCAGGGACAGATGTGAGCGGTTCCTCAGGGTCTTCCTTCTTCTTCAGAGGACTCCACTGGTCAGCAGAGGATGTCGGAAGGTGTCACTGACCATGGAGAAGCCTTGTCCGTGCAGGGTTTGTGCCCCAGGACTTTGGGCAGGAGGAGGGCTGGCAGCAGCCCAGGGCAGGATGTGGGTCCCCTGGGGACAGCAGCCACAGCCCCTGTCCCACCTCCTCAGTGGCGCTGGGAGTCAGTGTCAGACACCCTGAGTGTCCCTGTTCCAGTGCCATGCTTATTGTAATGGACTTCATCCTTATGTCCATTCTGAAGATTTGTCCCTTGCTTTTTGCAGCCCCCCTTGAGATACTGAAGGCCGCCCTTAGGAGGTCTTCTCTTCTGCTGGCTGCCAAATTTGATGCGTGTCAGGAAGTGCTTCGTAAGGACAAAGCAGTGGAACGTCTTTATCCTCAAGAGAATAGTTTTTAAAAGTCAGATGGCCTCTGCTATAGAAGCAGATGTCAAATGTGGCTTTTCTCCATGGGAAACTGATGCCTGGCAACTTGGAGACTAACGTATATGTGTGTAGAGATGTTTTTTTCCCTTTTAATTTTAATAGTAAACTGAGTCTATACTTTTAATTCATGATGAAATGCTCAAAATGTGTACTCTTGTTTTCTGCCAGTGCTTGGCTGACGGAGTTTTTGGCCGTTCTGTGGCATGGAATGCAACCAGCATGGAAGCATCGTTTGTCGCTGTGGATTCTGAGTAAGATTTCTCACCCTGTGCTCATGATGGGTAAGAGTTCATTGCCCTTCATGCTTGTTTCTCTTTTCTAATTGTTCTTGCGATGCCTTATAGGGCGAGACATATTTTGTTAAAATAACATGTAAGGTTTAAATTCTCATGCACAGTTCAGTGCAGCTGGGGATGCTAAGTATAAAACTGAGCAGACAGGAGAAAAAGCGCATATGAATAGATAGAGGGCATTAACCAAATCTGTAAGTAACCTTACTTCTGTGCCAGAATTTCTTAGCAGTGTGAAGCTTGGTTGGGAAGTCACGTGCTGTAGTTTTAGGGAGCAGCACCTCCTTGTGATGTATTGTGTGGGAAACCTGCGAGGTTCTGTTGGGAAAGTATTGCCATGCTTGGGATTCCCGGAAATAAGTCTGTTTTTGTCCATGCTGGCATCTGTACAGCGCCTGAAAATAGTAATCAGAACTGAAGCGCTTCCATATCAAATAATTGAATTGGTTTGGCTGACTGAAGCAGTCAGCTCTGCTGAAGCCAGTGGCATCAGATGGGACACATATTCAGATGAGCTTCACAAAAGTTATTGGCTCCACATTTTGCTGTGCAGTGGGGAGCAGAAAAGCACTTGAAGATTCAGCTTTCACACTGCGCTGTGCAGCTCTTCAGCCTGTTACCTGAACTGCGGGCTGTATGCGGTGCTGCAATTGCTGCTAGGATTTAAGCACCTCTCCTGATCTTGGTCTCCTCTTTGTCACTTTCTCTCTTTTTTAGCAAGTCTGGAGGAAGCTGAGAGTACCAACCTTGTGTGTTTTCCGCTAGGAATGTCACTCATCTTCAAGCTTTTCCTTTCAGCTTGGTTAAATAGCATTCCACCAGGCTCACTCGCTTGCTGTATGTTCCAGATTTGCATCCAGAATGTGGAAATGATTTATGAATTTCTCACATACTTTATCTTACACTAGATTAGTTGTAGATTTTTTTACATAAGTGAAGACTAAGTCCGTATAAATGATGGTTGATGCTCTGCTCTGCTATTTATTCCGAGTCCTCCTCATGCAATGGACCGTGTTTAAGTGCATGGGGCCGGATGATATCCATCCCAGGGTTCTGAAAGAGATGTGGTTGCCGAGCCGCTCTCCATCACTTTTGAAAAATGATGGCTGTCTGGTGAAGTCCCCGGTGACTGGAAAAAGGGAAAGGTTTTTATAGAATCCCATTTTTAAGGAAGGGAGAAAGGAAGACCCAGGGAAGTGCAGGCTGTTGAGCCTCACCTCTGTGCCTGGGAAGATCATGGAGCAGATCCTCCTAGAAGCTATGTTAAGGCACATACGAGACAAAGAGGTGATTGGAGACAGCCAGCATGGCTTCACCAAGGGCAGATCGTGCCTGACCAATCTGGTGGCCTTCTATGGTGGAGTGAGGGTACGTTCAGCCCTGTACTTCCTGGCCTGTGGCAGGATGCAACAGGACCACTCCAGAACCCCACTAGATGGTTTTGTGGCTGGGGTCTTAGTTGCCTTGGGTAGGTTGAGAAAGGGGAGGAGTGCAGTTGGCGCACATGTATGAAGTGAGAATGAATAACGGGTGAAGCACGCCTTAAAAATCGGCCTTTTTGGTGTGGACCCCACCCTGCTCTGTGACACGGGCTCTGGGATCCGTGCCTCTGCTTGTGACATCACTGGAAGTTCCGAGTGCTGTAGGCGTGGGGAGAGGTGTTAGCAGTGCAGTGGCCATCTGCTCGCGTCCCTCCTCCTGCTGCCCTTTGGCTCTTGTGCAGCCGATAGGTGCTCGGAGAGTGACCGCCAGCGAAGAAGGATCTGTTATCCTCTAGTCGGTACCCGACTGTGGGAGAACAGAGGGAGCTGAAAGATGTTCGTCCCTTGGACTGTTCCTGTCTGGATCTGGTACCCAGTGGGTATTCTGTTGGTGCTGCCAAGCGCTGACAGTTTTGGTCGGGGTTTGTGTTTGGAGGGAGTTAGAAGTAGGTGTTTTGGAGTTTTTTTGCAGCTTAAGCTTTGTTCCCCAAGTCCAAGGCCTGTGGTTCCCGCTGGGGAAGCAGTGTGAGGGAGGTGAAGCCCTAAGCAGAAAGGCGGCGGTGCCTGGAGCTCTCCGTCACATCGGTGCCCATCTCAGCAGCTGTGGTGCTGTCTCTGTGCACCTGGAGGATGTGGTGCAGAGCTCCGAGCCTGGTGTTGGTGGCACGCAGTGTGCAGTGGTCGTTCCCCTTGTCACGGAAGAGAAACCTTGCTGTTTCCAGCATGATCTAACAGGCTCCGTTGAGCCAGTCATGCCAGGACTTCCAGCCCTGAGGTGGATGAACTCCCCCGCCCCCTCCTTTGGGTCCCATGTGGTGTCGTTTCATAGAATCATAGAATCATAGAATCACTAAGGTTGGAAAAGACCTAAAAGATCACCCAGTCCAACCGTTCACCTATTCCCAATAGCTCCTACTAAACCATGTCCCTCAACGCAACATCCAGTCTTTCCTTGAACACCCCCAGGGTCGGTGATTCCACCACCTCCCTGGGCAGTCCATTGCAGTGCCTGACCACCCTTTCTGAAAAGTAATACTTCCTCATGTCCAGCCTGAATTTCCCCTGGCGTAGCTTGAAACCATTCCCCCTGGTCCTATCACTAATGACACGAGAGAAGAGGCCGACCCCCAGCTCACTACAACCTCCCTTCAGGAAGTTATAGAGAGCAATAAGGTCTCCCCTGAGCCTCCTCTTCTCCAGGCTGAACATTCCCAGCTCCTTCAGCCTCTCCTCATATGGCCTGTGTTCCAGACCCCTCACCAGCTTCGTTGCCCTTCTTTGAACACGCTCCAGGGCCTCAATATCTTTCTTGCAGTGAGGGGCCCAAAACTGGACACAGTACTCGAGGTGCGGCCTGACGAGTGCTGAATATAGGGGAACAATCACCTCTCTGCTCCTGCTTGCAACACTGTCTCTGATGCAAGCCAGGATGCCATTGGCCTTCTTGGCCACCTGGGCACACTGTCGGCTCATGTTCAGCCGAGCATCAATCAATACCCCCAGGTCCATTTCCTCTACGCAGTCCTCCAGCCACACCGCCCCAAGCCTGTAGCGTCGCCTGGGGTTGTTGTGGCCGAAGTGCAGGACCCGGCATTTGGCCTTGTTGAAACTCATCCCATTGGCTCCAGCCCAGCTCTCCAGCCTGTCCAGATCCCTCTGTAGGGCGTCGCTACCCCCAGGCAGATCCACGCTTCCAGCCAATTTGGTGTCATCTGCGAATTTACTGAGGGTGCACTCGATGCCCTCATTGAGGTCATCTATAAAGATATTGAAGAGGACAGGCCCCAGCACCGACCCCTGCGGAACACCACTCATGACCGGTCGCCAGCTGGATTTGACTCCATTCACCACCACTCTCTGCGCCCGGCCCTCCAGCCAGCTCCTTACCCAGCCAAGAGTGTACCCATCCAAGCCTCTGACTGCCAGCTTCTGCAGGAGAATGCTGTGGGAGACAGTGTCAAAGGCTTTGCTGAAGTCTAGGTAGACCACATCAACAGCCTTTCCTTCATCCACCAGATGGGTCACTAGATCATAGAAGGAGATCAGGTTGGTCAAACAGGACCTGCCCTTCATGAACCCATGCTGGCTAGGCCTGATCCCCCGGTCACCCTGCACATGCCGCATGATCTCCCTCAAGACGATCTGCTCCATAACCTTCCCTGGCACCGAGGTCAGGCTGACAGGCCTGTAGTTCCCCGGATCCTCCTTACGACCTTTCTTATAAATGGGAGTCACATTGGCAAGCCTCCAGTCATCTGGGACCTCACCAGTCAACAAGGAGCGCTGACAGATGATGGAAAGCGGCTCGGCTATCACCTCCGCCAGTTCCCTCAGCACTCTCGGGTGGATCTCATCTGGCCCCATCGACTTGTGACAGTCCAGCTGGAGCAGTAGGTCTCTGACTGTTTCTTTCAGAATCGCAGGGGGGTTAGTGTGCTCCCCGGCCGAGATTACCAGGTCAGAGAGAGGGGTATCCTGAGGATAACTGGTCTGACTTTTAAAGACAGACATAAAGAAGGCATTCAGAACCTCCGCCTTTTCCTTATCTTCAGTGGTCACATTCCCAGCCTCATCCAGCAAAGAGTGGATATTCTCCTTTGTCCTCCTCTTACTGTTAATGTATTTATAAAAGAGTTTCTTATTCCTTTTCACACCAGCAGCTAGGTTAAATTCAAGCTGGGCTTTTGCCTTTCTGATTTCACCTCTACACATCCTAACAACTTCCCTGTATTCATTTTGAGTGGCCTGTCCCTCTTTCCACAGGCGGTAGATTCTCTTTTTCTCCCGGAGCCTCAGGAATAGCTCCCTATTCATCCACGCCGGTCTTCTTCCCCGCCGGCTCATTTTGCAGCTCAGGGGGACTGCCTGCTCCTGCGCCCTTAAGACTTCCTTTTTGAAGAGCAACCAGCTCTCTTGGACCCCTTTGCTTGCTAGGACTGAATGCCAGGGGACTCCCCCTATTAGTCCCCTGAACAATTCAAAGTCCGCCCTCCTGAAGTCCAAGGTAGCAGTATTACTATTCCCCCTCCAGGCTCCACCGTGAATCACGAAGTCTATCATTTCATGATCACTCTGTCCAAGACAGCCTCCAACCTCCACATCTCCCACCAAACCTTCCCTGTTTGTGAACAGCAGGTCTAGTGGGGCAGTTGCTCTCGTGGGCTCTCCGACCAGCTGTATCAGGAAGTTGTCCTCTACGCATTCCAGAAACCTCCTAGACTGCTTCCTCTGTGCTGTGCTGTACTCCCAGCATACGTCAGGGAAGTTAAAGTCCCCCATGAGGACAAGGGCAGGCGACTGTGCAGCTTGTGCCAGCTGCTTATAGAATACCTCGTCTGTTTCTTCATCTTGATTTGGGGGTCTATAACAGACGCCCACCAGGGTGCCTGTCTTGTCAGCCCTTCCTCTGATCTTTACCCATAGGGATTCAACGTTATCGTCCCCAGTCATAATCTCAGTAGCGTAAAAGCATTCCCTAACATAGAGAGCTACACCTCCACCCCGCCTTCCTTGCCTATCTTTCCTGAAGAGTTTATAGCCATCCATTGCAGCACTCCAATCGTGGGAGCAATCCCACCACGTTTCTGTTATGGCTACTAGGTCATAGTTTGCCTGCTGCACAATGGCTTCCAACTCTTCTTGTTTGTTGCCCATGCTGCGTGCATTAGTGTAGACGCACCTCAGCTGAGCCCCTCGCCTCTCACCTAATCCCACTACCACTTCCCCAGGCTGCTCTCTAGCAGGCCTGGCTTTATCCCCCTCCCCCTTCCTATCTAGTTTAAAGCCCTCTCTACAAGTCCCGCCAGCTCCTGGGCAAGTATCCGTCTCCCTTTTGGAGACAAGCAATTCCCATCAGTAGACCTCAGGCCAGATGCCGAGTAGACCACCCCATGATCAAAGAATCCAAAATTTTTACGCTTGCACCAGCCTCTCAGCCATGCATTTATAAGATGGCTTTTCCTGGTCATCTCAGCGTTCATCCCTGTCACCAAGGGAATGCTGGCAAACACTGCTTGTATGCCCGCTCCATCAACTAACTTCCCCAGTCTCCTAAAATCATTTTTTATAATCCTCAGGCTTCTAACAGGGATCTCATCACTGCCGGCCTGAACTATCAATAGAGGATAATAATCAGAGGGGCGGTTTCTGGCACAATCAATGCAGATGTCAGAGTTGGAAGGTGTCCTTTGAAGGGTTTAGTTAGAAAAGCACTCTGTGCCTGGGTGTTTGGCATCCTGAGAAGATGACTTGGTAGGTGGAGAACAGCATTGCACTCTGCGCTTCTCTCCTCCCATGCGCAGGAATCACACCTCTCAGCAGCATGGCGCTGCTGGATGGCACGTTGCTGACAGTAAGGCGAGTCTCCTTCTTTGTGGCTCATCTGTCTCTCGGTGTTGCAGGACCCGTCTGGTGCAGGCAATCCGGTGCCGCCCCAAGCGCCCGGTGTGCAGTGGAACAGCGTCCTGCATCCTTCCATCAACCAGTCAGGCTTTGTGCAAGACCCAGGTATGTGAGTTGGGTTTGGAGCTCATGGTACAAATCTGTTTGTGAAGCTGGGTGCGTAACTGAGAAGTGCCCGGCCTGATGACGTGCATTCTGTGCTGAGATAGCACCTGGAGGCTGTGCCAGTGCTGTTTGCTGCAAGCGTTCCGGCGCCTGGCACCACGTTTGCCTGTTGCCAGTCCTTTGGCCTCTGAGTGTTCGATGCAGGCCAGTAGTTGGGCTTGTAAGATGTTTCCTCTGGCTTTGGCAAGACTTTCCTATGACTGCTGGTTTTCCAAGCTCTGCGACCTTAAGCTTCCCAACGAGGGGTGGCTGTGACGCTGTTGGGTCTCATTTCCCTGTGTGACGGTAAGGGAAAATGAGCGCAGAGTTTCAGCCTTGGTGGCTAAAGGTATGTTCCTTGGGTGAAAGAGGAAATGGAACCTGTTATCTTAGTGGGTAATGCTGGCACCCTACTAGCAACAACTGCAAAATGTGGCTGGGATGGTGCTGGCAGGGTTCTGTCAGTGGGCCCTGTGGGCCGTTGTTACTAAAGACACGCGTGTCCAGCGGCACCTCTGGGTCCTTCACTCACTGCCTGCTCCTCTCCCTGGGTGACCAGGTTACTTGCAGAGGAATGCTCAGATGCCGCAGCACAGCTCTTCCCAGTCCGGCTCAGCCTTATTTCTCCATCTGCCTTCTGGAGGACAGATGCACGCTGCAGTGGGGCCATATCAGCAGAACTGCACGGGAAGAAGCCACAGACCCCAGGCCGGGCAGCACAGCCCTCAAGGTGAGGCATGGGCAGCTTCTCAAGGGGGAGCCGCGTGCAGCGAATGGGAAAGGCCTCTGTCGGAGGCAACGTCTTGTCTTTGGAGAAAGCGTTTTGATTTGATTCTTCTTCACTTCTTGCACGGGCAATGCAAAGCAGTCCACTCCTCGTGAGCTGGAACAACCTGTGCTCTGTGTATTCTGCTGGGAGTCATGAACGACGTTGCTCTCAGGGCTGGCTGTACTTTCAACCGTTGCATCTCTCCTTCTCACTTAGGAAGATACAGGCAGCTCCTCCAGTGTGTTAAAGAGCCATTTCGCTACGCAGGGAAAGGAAATCCCACGTTCTATGTTTTGGAAAGGGTTTAGAGGCTTTTTTACATCCTGTGCTGTACTGTATAGCTCAGTGTGGTTGGCTGAAGGTTGGGAGAGTGCCAGACAGCTTTAGACTCGGTGTTGTTCCTTAGCTGTGTCAAAACGCACATTACGTGGCTCCTATCCAGGCGCTTTGACTTTTAGCGCAAGTCCTAAGTCTCTCCCTCTTCTCCGTGAGTGACCTTGAAGTATCTGCTGACAGGAGGTCTGCATGGCGGTTCACGAACGAACCAGTGGAACGATGCCGTCTTCCCCTCTTGCCACCCCTCTAGGAGCTTATCCCGTGTGGCCCAACTGCAGCACTCTGCCCGGTGCCAACTTCTGCAGCGCAGGACTGGGAGGAAGCATGAACCCGGCGGCAGCAGGGAGCCAGTTGCGTGGCAGCGTTCCTCCTCAGCTGGGGGCAGGGATGCGCCCCCCAGCAGGTGGCATGGCTCACAGAGCACAAGGAGCAGCCGCCGTGTGTGCTGCTGCCAGCGCCATCCAGAACTGGTGAGGCGTGAACATTCCCTTGGTCTCAACGTATCAATCCATTCCCTCTGTCGTAGCTGGCTTTGAAAGCCATGGCTGCAGTAGGCCAAAGCTGGGGTGATAGTCAACGTACACTCCCTTAAAGATTTGCCTTCTGGAAGGCTTTTTCCTCTCCCTTCACTGCTAATAGAAGAGGCCCAAACACCAACGGAAGCATCTTTATTTGGAGTGAACGCCTGTTTTTTCCTTGCCCTCTCCAGGCCACCCGGTTATCCCAGTGTGAACCAAGGGGGAATGCTGGGCACTGGACCTCCTTACGGACAGGGAACTAACAGCATGGCTGGTGTGATCAACCGCCAGGGCCCACCTTGTCCCATGGGTGGGAGCATGGCTAACGGCTCTGCAGGTAAGGCTGGGCTGAGTGCTGGGCTTTGAAGACTTCACGGCATGGACTGAAAAGCAATGTCACAAATTCCTGTGACTTCCTAGGGGTGGCAGCAAGTCCTGAAGTGATGGGTCTGGCGAATGTCAAATTAACTCCTGCAAGTAAAAGAAGAAAGAGGGGAGAAGAGACCCAAAAAGTAGAACTCCAGTCCAAGGTAAAACTTGTGTTTGTTTGTTCGTTTGTAAATGACACAGTGTATGTATCTAGTAGTGAGTGCAGCGCCCGAGAGAAACCCAATGTGACTTGCCCTCTACTGCGAGCAGAGCTGCCATTAGCGTGGCTGTTTGCGCAGGATGTGATCTTGCTGCTCCGTGTGAGCACAGTGTTAGGTCAGCAGCGCGGCCAGTGAGTGGGATATCGTCTGTTGGGATGTTTTCTCTTTTGGAGAGTGGCATATGCTGGCATCTCCTGCCAGGTGTGAGCAGCCGGGATGCAGCACTGTCCTCCCCGTCCCTCTGCAGAGCTCGGTTTGTCCCCAAGTCAACGCTGGGCCGGCCTTGCCGTTGTTAGTTGGAGGGAATGGACCGGACCAGATGCTCCTGGTGGGTCGGTCGGTCTCTCCAAGTCTCCAAATGCAGTCCATAGCTAATGAGACTGTTGCTCGAATCAGACGTGGTCTCAGCAAAGTAGAGACTGCCAAAATCTACGTCGTGCTGCCGCCCTGGGGAATGCCATGTGCAGCTGGCTGAGGCGTTTCCTGACGTATGGAGCAAATGAGGCCACAGGAGGTCTCTCAACGAGGTGGCTCTGCAACGTCTCCGTGAGGTTTGCTTGGTGAAAGCTTTTCCTTTTTAGAAATGCATGTTCTGCGAGTAGCAGCTGGCTCCCTGGTACCTTTGTTGAGTCGTAGTTGTCTTTTAAACTGACATGGACCTGATCTGAGACAAGTGTGGGTCTGGCAGAAAGCTGATCTGAATATAACAGCAGAACCTTGAGGTCTGACTGCTCTTTGAAGCCATCTGGGATGTGATCCAGGTGTTCTTGTGCTCCTCAGTCCTGATGTGTTTCCTTCCATCAGTCCAGTTCCTCTGCAACAGCCAGCGAGATCACTGAACCCTGTGAGCTGGGTGGTGAGCCCGAGAGGAAGTGTCCTCTGGTGCTGAGCGTTTCTCCCCACTGAGTCTGTGTTGCCCGTTTCTGGCTCGATGACCTCATGTTGCCGATGGCTTTACTTTCCATCTAGAATCCCAGGCGACCGATGGACAGCAGCTGCACCCCACCTGCCAAGCGGCTCAAAGCGGGGATGCACAGCGTCCCGTGCAGCGCCGGGCAGGGGCAGCCGCAGCAGCAGCCCAGAGCTCTGGAGAATCACACCGCTCCCAGCAAATCTGCATCCCCGCAGCCAGGGAGGGGAAAGAAGAAGGCAGGACCGCCGATCCCTGCTGCGCACGTGGCACCGGCAGCGGAACGGCCTGCCAGGAAGCGACGGGCCGTCTCCTTCCCTCCGGGATCGGTGGAAGCTGCCAAGCCGGTGTTACCGAAAAGGAGGCGGCTGACAGCAGCAGATGTTGGTAAGAGGAAACTCCTGCTTTTCTGCCTGCGCCCATCGAGAGGCTGGGTGTTGCCATCCCCCTCTGGTACAGTGCTGCCAATTGGAAGGGCTCTGCAAGAGGTCTCCTTTGCCAAGTTAGTTGGGACGTTCTGTCGTTCTGTGATAACGCAAGGGTGAAGGGACCCAGAAGGACTGGGTATAACGTTTGTGTTGGGCACTGTCTGTGTGGAGACTGCTGTTGCGTGGAGTCTGTGCAACGCCTGAAGCAGGCTGTGCTCTGTGTGAGACAAAAAAGCAGTATCCAGTCCCTCCTTCTCGGTTTTGAAGGCCAGGGTCTGGAAGTATGACGTGTTTGTGTTCCAGGAGCTCCTGCAGCCTGGAGGGTGATGATGTCTCTGAAGTCTGGGCTGCTCGCTGAAAGCACGTGGGCCTTAGACACCATAACTGCCCTGCTCCACGATGACAGCAGCGTCGCGTCCTTTGACCTCAGGCAGGTGGGTGCAGATGCTCAGCACCGAGCGCTCGCTGAGCTGTGGATTTCCATGTGGTTGGTGTGCAAGCGCGTGGTCTCTCCTCTCTGGTGGGACGTGTCGCCTCTAACGTATCGCAGAAAGGGAACCGTGGTGGGGAGGCCAAGAGGGGCTTTGCAGCAGAGCGCTGTGAAGGGCTGAAGGCTGCTCGCCTCTCCTGGTGCAACAGCTCTGTCTTTGCGCACGGGTCAGCGTGCAGCGTGGCTTGGGTGCCTCTAGAAGGGGCAGCCTGTCTCCATGATTTGCCTGGTGCCTGCAAGGCTGTTGTAAAAACTGTTGCTCTTTACTTTAGAGGCTGCTCTGCTTAGCATTGCCTCTCTCCTGAGCGTTCCTCAGAGAGGAGACAAAAACCGAGAGCATGCATGTTTACACAGGTACGAGCAGGCTGGATCCTGACATTCAGAGACCCTTGTTTCTGTTCCGGGCGGACAGAAAGCTCTCTTTTGCAAAGAGCGTATTGCCAGAATGAAGAGATTCCATTAATAAGCGGCTCCTCAAGATCTCTGCCCTTTATGCAGTGGTTGTCCAATTGCTCACAGCGACCTCAGAATTATTTTGTGGTCACTGATCCATCTTTCCTTCCTTCCCCTCCCGTTTTTCTCCTCCCCCATAGCTGCCAGGTCTGCTGGAAGTCCTGGTGGAATATTTCCGGCGCTGCCTGATCGAGGTCTTTGGAATCCTGGAGGAGTACGAGGTGGGCATTTGCCCAGGGCAAAGCTCACTCTGTGGGTTGGAGAGCGCCCACCTGCTCTGGCAGCTTGGCGGCGGAGATACCACTGAGCACATCCAGACCCACTTGGAGAGCAAGAGAGAGCGCTCCGCGGCTGAGAGCAATGGAAATGCTCGGGAAGGGCAGGCTCCTCCATCTGACAGCTCCTCAGCAATTCTGGAGGATGAGCCTCGCAGCAGAGACGAGGCACCGCTCTGCCTCACCCACGACTGGCAGGACTCTGTGGCGAAGCGCTGCATCTGCATCTCCAACATCATCAGGAGCTTGTCGTTTGTGCCGGGCAATGACGCCGAGATGTGCAAACACGCCGGGCTGCTGCTGATCCTGGGGAAACTGCTGCTCTTACACCATGAGCACCCAGAGCGCAAGCAGGCAGCCCTGAGCTCGGAGAGAGAGGAGCTCGAGCAGGACCAGGGGCTGAGCTGCGGCCAGGAGGAGTGGTGGCGGGACTGCCTGCAGGAGCTGCGTGAGAACACACTGGTGACGCTGGCCAACATTTCCGGCCAGCTGGACCTGTCCCCTCTCCCAGAAAGCCTCTGCTTGCCCATCGTGGACGGACTCCTCCACTGGGCAGTGTGTCCATCAGCAGAGGCCCAGGACCCTTTTCCAGCGCTGGGGTCGAATGCCGTCCTCTCCCCTCGGAGCCTGGCTTTGGAAACGCTCAGCAAACTGAGCACCCGGGACACCAACGTGGATTTGATCCTCGCGGCTCCCCCCACCAGCCGCTTGGAGATGCTGTACAGCACCCTGCTGCATTTGCTCCGCGACAGAGAGAGCCCGGTGTGCCGAGAGATGGCGGTGGTCCTACTGGCCGCCTTGGCACAGGGGGACAGCCTGGCAGCGAGGGCGATTGCCTCGCAGGAGAGGAGCGTCGGCGACTTGCTGGGCTTCTTGGAGGACGGCCTGGCCGCCGCGCAGTGCCAGCAGAGCCAGGCCGGCCAGGTGCCCGAGCAGAACGCGCCCTGCGAGCCGCCGAGCGTGGACATGATGCGCCGAGCGGCTCGGGCGCTGCTCGCCCTGGCTGAGGTGGGCGAGAGCCGCTCGCAGTTCACGCTGCACGAGTCGCGGCTGTTGGACATCTCCGTGTCGCCCGCGGTGGATTCCTCGGTCTCCCAGGTTATCTGCGACGTGCTGTTCTTCATTGCCCGGCCCTGACAGCTGCGGGGTGCAGCTCACCCTGCGTGAGCGGAGAACTGAGAAGCCGACGGTTGCCCTTTATTTATGCACAGCCACCTCGGGAATCCGCTGCCTGCCCTGCGCTGTCCTGCTTCTCTCTTGGAGGATGATGTCCCCATTTCCTTTCCCCTTCTCCTTCAAATTTCTTCAAATTTGTCCCAAATCCCTCATTAAAAACACAAAATTCTTTCTACGCGGAGGACTCTCAAATTTTGTTTTAGCCAAAGTTACTGTCTTCTACTGTGCGTGTGGGGAGAACAACTTGTCCCCCCTCCCCCACCCCTTTCTAGCATGACGAGTCACCGCGCTGATGACCTGCAGAGCGAGATGCAGGTATTTGATCTCTTGCCAGGCGTCCCTCCCTGGGGGATGCTGTACAGGGCTCTGCCTTTTCAGTCATTGCTGCCTCAGCACCACTCAACTTGCAGTGTCTTTTTCCTGCTTTTGTTTCCTTTCTAATCGAGGTGTGAGGAAGCCCTAGGACTTCCAGCCGAAGTTGCAGATGCAGACACACAACTGTCATTTTTCAGCGATGACTTCTGCACTGGGAACCCAGAGCGACTGGGGAGGGAACAAAGGGGGACACTGAGGGCGGCCCAGGGGCCCCCAGAGCCACTTGGACAGGGACCGAGGGGACATGGGGGCACAGAACCACCAGGGAGGGGACAATGGGGGGATGCTGGGTGCACCAAAACCACCAAGGGACAGCAGGAGAACACGGGAGTAATGTGGGGCCCCAAAAGAGTGAGATTATGGGGGCATCCCATTGGGGTTAGGTCCTGACTTTGCGGGGAGGTGATGGTCTTGGTGGTGGGAGGGTTAGGAGGTCTCTGGGGCTGGGGACTCCGGGGACTCCAGGGTCTCCTATATGATTTGTTGGAGGGGGTCTTACTGGTCTTGGGAGGACTGGGGAGTCCCATTGTGGCTGGGGGTGCCGTTGGGTTGTGCGGCTCTCTGGGCTCCTGTTTTAATGGGGAGAGTCCTAACAAGGGCTGGGAGGGTGTGTGCATTCCCAGGGGTCCTGTCTTTCTTCCAGGGGCTTTATTACATTTGGGAAAAAATGGGGAGTCCCGTTGAGGCTGGAGTTCTCATTGGCACTGAGGGATTTTGGAGGGGTTGAGAGGTCCTGGGGCAACGTGAGGGGACTCCATAGGGGTTGGGATCCCCGGGTTTGCAGTCACCCCCCAGAGACCTGCAGCCTGGAGCTCCGGCTCCACCCCTTCCATCTTGACCCCCAGCAGCCCCTCGAGACACCTCAGTGTCCCCTCAGTGACTCCAGGAGCCCCTGCTCTGTGGCAGGATGCAACAGGACCGCTCCAGAACCACACTAGGCGGTTCTGTGGCTGGGGGCTGGGGGTGAACCCTGTCACCTCCCTACCGGGTCTGGGGGTCTCCAATCTCCTGCCATTTCAGAAGGGGACATGGTGGCATCTAGGGGACACGTGGTGATGTGCGCAGGAGGTGACGGGTACATGGTCACGATGGCCTTGGAGATACTAGGACCCCCACGGGGAGCCCAGAATTCCCTTGTGGGGTCATGGTGGCTCTGAGCATCCCGGAACCAACAACGGGGATGCCAGGAGCTCTGCCATGGGGACACCGGGACCCCTTGGTGTGCTTGAGGTGGCTTTGGGGATACCAGAAACCATCACGGGGTCACTGGAAGCAACATGGAAAGCACACAGCAGAAGTGACATAGAGAGACACAGAGGGGGGCGTGGAAGGGACACATGATCTCTGATGATCAGTGGAGCCCTCTGACAGCCAACAAAGCCTTCAGATGACCACTGACAATCTCTGATGGCAAACTGAGCCCCTGATGATTGGCGGGCTGCTGCTTCAAGTGCAGGAAAGGGAAGTGAGTGGTGAGAAAAAATATTTTGACATCATTTGGTTGAAAGCACCATGGTATAAAGATTTCTTCGGATTTCATCAAGCACAGAATTTGGAGAGAAGTGTGACTGCATGACGCTTGAGTGTGCTGCCCGGTGCCTGGGACCGGCTGCCTGACTCTAAGTCCTCCTCCAAGAGGCTCGGCTGCTCCACAGCGATGCCGACCCGCTCCTCGTGGAGGTGCTGCCGTGAGGGCACTTGGACTCCGCTTGGGGTGGGCTGCACTGCTGTCCCCCGCGTCCCTGCCATCCTCGTCCTCTGCCCGCAGCCCCAGCCGAGGCCATGCAGGACGCGCGTGGAGATGACGCAATGACGGCGCGACCGCGGACGGAACGGAGCCCGCGCGGAGCGCCCGCCCCATCCGGCGGACTGACCAATGGCAGCGCGGAGGAGGGGGGCGAGCGCGGGCTCTCCGCCAATGGCAGCCGCGGACGGCGGGTCGGCGCGATGGTGCCGGCGCGACGGCGGAGCTGCGGGACTCGGCGCGGGGAAAGAGGCGCTTAGCCGCCCCGCCGCCCCGCCGCCCCGCCGCCCCGCCGCCCCGCGTCCTCGGCACTGCCCACCCCATGCAGGGAGGTGCGGAGAGGACGTAGCCAGGCTGCACCCGGCGGTGCCCAGCAGGGGGACCGGAGGCACTGGGCACACGCTGCAGCGCAGCAGGTTTCCCCGCAGTGCTGCCACGGCCGCGCTGCTTCCCCGTTTTGGGTAATACTACTGGGTATGTATGGCTGGGCTAATAAATGTATCGAGACCCCACTGTGGTGCGCAAGCTAGGAGGAGCGATCCCCCTTGCACCCAACGTGTGGCGCAGCGCTGAAAGAAAGACGTATCTGCTCTCATAACCTGACGTGGGTTCGAGAGTTTGATTCCGCAGATCAGTTGGGCACCCCAGATGGGACACTCTCTGTTCGGCTGCAGGACCAGTTGAGGAGGGAGACGCCTTTGGCGCGCCCCGAGAATTCTTGGAAGGACTCCCCCTGCTCATCCAATCACTGCGGGGGCAGACGGGGACCATGTGGAAGCGGACCAGGTACGTTGAAAGGGAAGGCTCTGTAAGGTGTACGCAGGAGCCAGGGACTCCGTCAGACGTGAGGGGCCGCCCCACGCGGGAGGGCTTTACCCTGCAGGTAGACTAGTGCAGGGGTGCGGGGCGGGAAGGTAGTGACCGGGAAGGACAGGTGCCTTGTAGCACTGTGTCTGATTGCAGGGACTGTGGGTTCGAGCCCCACCTCTGGCTAGCACTTGTAAGCTAGGCTAGCGCTTGGGCACTGGTAATCACGAGTTCATAACCATCTAGAACTCAGGTCAATTCCAGGGATTGTGGGTTAGAGTCCCACCCCGAGTTAGCGAGGTACAGTGCTGACAGCTGTCAAGTGATAACCTGCATCATTGCAGCCACGGCAGTAGGAATAATGATCTGCGCTGTTGTTGCCATCTGCTGCAAATGTCCAGCGCTGTGTGTTTGAACAACTGCTATTGGTTTATTCGGGATTTTAATTTGAGGAAGCTACTGAGTTTAACTTTTTTTTTTTTAAATGAGCGTATTTAGAGGAGAATTCAGGATCTCTCCTGAAGTGCACGTATTGTGCATTTATATGATGTGATAAATCTTATGCCCTGGCTTGAGCCCTTTTTGCTCATCTGTGTACAGATGCATGATTTCAGGCCAGCCACTGTTTTCTGTAAGACTCCAATTAAACTGTATTTGTATGCTGTGGCTGTGAAGTTCAAGGTCTTGGCAACAGATTGCATTGAGGACCAGATCAGAAGGCCTGGAAAATGGGGCCTTGTCAACTCCCTTGACTGCTTCTTAAAACAAGTCCTGGCAGATGGCTGCTCAGAGCTGTATTCTCTGCTTTATTGATGTGCAGATAAAAGACTGGTGATGTTTCTTACTGGTGCTTGAAAACAAACACTCCAAAGCCCATGGAAAGATCACCACCTCCAACCACAAAGCTACCAGAGGAACTGTAGAGCATAACAGCTTCTATAGCTACTGCTATTAGAGCTTTTTGATCTCAAGTGCCTGCAAAGGTTAGTGTGCTTTCCATGGGTGTTTGTTTTTTTGCTTTGTTTTATCCTTGAGTAGACATTTGATTCCTTTCAGTTTGAGAAAATAGAGTGAAGTGCCTCCGTATTCTTATCCCACTTGAGACTCTCGTCTGTGTAAGTCAGCATTTCTTTGTGCATGGCAGAAGGGAAGTACTTTGTCATGCTGGCTTCTGAAAACGTGGCTTGGCAATTACTGTGCCAGCAGTCTTGTGCTGCCTGTGCCACAGTTCTGCAGAGAGGTGGCACATATGGTGATGGCGAAGGCAAATGCCTTGATTTTCTGCTTGTTACTGCCTATGTAACAGCGTTCAAGAAAAATGGCTGTCATGTCATCTGAACAGTTCTTCTGTTCCTTTCTTTTTCCAGATCACTCAATCTGTCAGGCCTCCCCTGCCTCATTTCCAACCTTCCCCTCAGCAAGCAGCTTTCTACCTCAGTCTTGTAAGTACACCTTCAATACGTTTGGTTGCATTGACTTACATTTGGTGAAGTGAGTTGCACTGCTTCTTGTGTGTGCACGCAAATTATGACCAGATACCAGAATTCAGAACTGCTTGCCCCCAGTGCTGCAGGTTCTGTGCCTGACAAAGTCTCAAACTTCCTGCTTTTCTTCTTACCATACGACACAGTGGTACAATGAATCTGTAGGATTAGTGCCTCCCAGTCTATGCGTGTATATTGAAGAAAAAATGGCTGGAACAGAGATGCAGTTTGGTTTATCCTTGGGGTTTATTCCAAGTGCTCTGACATGCTGCTATGGTTTGACTGTTGGAAGTGGTCGTGACCTTTCTGCTGGCATCACTTCCTTCCCAGGGAATAACTGCAGCTGACTGCAGTGTTGGTTTTGTTGTTCCATCCCCACAAAAGATATTCTGAGAGTCTGTGTTTTTCTGTTCCTATTATTAGTATTACTGCAGTATTAGGGTGATGGCTCACTGAGGTACATAGATTGCTCTGAAAGGAATGCCTCCTATTTATTTCCACAGAAATGGCAACGGATACATAGGGCGAGTTCTCAGCTACAAAGCTTTTTCTCAACATGGTCACCACCATTAACTATCGTTTTGTTGTTGTTTTTTTTTTCCCCTCCAGTGTTGAGCGAGAGCCTGCATGCTGTGCTTGTTTAAAAAGAAATAATAATAATTAAAATAAATCCGTTTGCTGTCTGAGTGGCTCGTCTTGCGTTGCTGTTGCCACTGCTGAAATGCACCACCACTGCTTCACTGCGCTCACCTCCACGTGCCGGGCTTCATAAATTTCGGCAGGCATTGATGGATGTCAGTGGTGCGATGTTTTCAGTGTGGAGTTCAGGGACACCCTGTGCTCCATGAGCACTTCCGAGCCAGGTGCTGTGCTGTCATTCTGGCCCTCTGCTGCCGTCTGTGGCACGGCTGCAAAATGTAACTGAATGCTGGCAGGAAGGCTCAGCCTCTGCTGTCATCCCACCAGCATCCATCTGTGATGTTGTGGGCCGGCTTTATAAGACAGGAGGCATTACTTTTGGATCAGCCCTTATGTAGTTATGAAAAATTAAGGTTTATAAAGGCTGGCTGAGTAAATTGGTGGCTGCTAATGAGATCCACAACTACAGGATAACAGTAGTTAGACACCGATAGCTTTCAAGGTCAGTTTAGATTACACGGCTGTGTTGGGTTATTTTTTATTTAATGTTGTGTTTCATTGCAGTATTTCCTGAAAAATCCTCAGGTGTGGCATTTTGAATCTGCAAACTCTGGTATTCTTGAGCAACTCCATCCTGTAGAGGTAAGTGGATTAGTTCTCATACTCGATTGTAAAACTGCTGTTAAGAATTGGTATTGCAAGAAAGAAGCCTTCTTTTGTTTTATAATATGGAATTACAAAGTCAGAAGTAGAATCCTGTATGTGGAAGTAATGTAAGGTAAGTTGTACTCGTCTCTTCTGAGAGGAACTTTGGGGTCTTTGGTGTGCATTCATAAAGTGCTGATTAGTCTGGTGATGCAGATTGTTTTGGAGGTCTCAAACACTGCAGCCTTTTAGCAGATACACGCTTTGAGAGTAGTGATTGACGTGGTTCCAGCGTGACAGTGCAGCACATGGGTGTCCTTTTCCATCTTTGGGCCCACCTTACTGCCTTTCCAACCTGTGCACTGAATTGCAATGACATGTCAGTATCGGATCCCTCAGCACTGTGCTGAGCCTCACCTTACTCATAGTCACCACTGGACGTTACTCAGCTTTAGCAATCATGTTTCTGCTACAGAAGGGCTTGCAGGATATCTGTAGTATTGATCCGGCCCGAAGGTGACAACCTTCCAACCTGCTGGTCTCTGCCCATGTTCTCTGTCACAACATCGGATGTGTGTGCTCGCTGGATGCACTGGTAAGAAATGTATTTGAGAAGAGAACCTTGTGCTTCCCAGAGCAGTAAGACTGTGAGGATTTGGGAGGCTCTTCACAAACCTGATTCAAGTGTGCTTTCCCAGACGGTGTGCTGTTAAAGCAGCCCTTCTCAAAAGCAGAGTGTTGTGCCTGGTGTGACTTAAATCCCACCCACAGAGGAGCATTCCCTGCAGTCTCTGATCTCAGGTGCGTGTTTCCCCCACTGCTGGAACTACTGGACTTTCATGCCTTCACTGTATGTGTTTGGCTCTCTTTATTAGCTCTGTTTGTTCTACTAGCTGTATGCAAACATATCGGGAGGAAATGAAAAGATCTTTGAAAATAGCTTGGAGATATTAACCTGAGGCAAGAAGGCGAATTTTATTGCCTTAAATCAGGCTTCAGAGGATGTCCTTGAACTCAGAAGCTTGGACTTTGTTGTAGCTTGATATTTACTGCTTGAACTTTCTTTAACTCTAGGACTGGAGGGGGAGCTTTTCTTCACACTTTGCTGTGTATGAAATCTACACTTGAACTGCACTCGAGATGGGCAGAAATGTAGCTGAGCAGAGCCTCCAGCAGCTCAGCCCTTTCCTTCAAACGATGAAGATGGCTTTAATATTCGTAAGTCAGAAATCTCGTATCAAAACTTAATTCTGGTATGGACACAGCCTCGCTGTGGAAGACGTGGCAGGTGTGGTCTTTGAGTCACCACAGGTGTGGGACACGTGAAGTAATCTGGACGTGTTTCAATTTCTGTGTATTTTTCCCTGTTTCTCTGATCATTTCTCTGTCTTGCTGCATCTGGCAGGGATTGCTGTCCTGGCCCAGAGCTCTGTTCCCTCATGGGCTGCACTCGTTTTGCTGTCCCACCATTTGGGTTGCACAGGCCATCCACAGCCAGTGTTCCCATCCTCCTGGGCCTCCACACACATGGCAGTTAGCAAGAAAGAGCAAAGTTGTTCAACCTTGTCCTAAAGTTATCAATCTGTTCATCCAACCTGTGCCTTGGTCACAGTGGCAGCGTGCCGTTAGCAATGCCATCACTGCTCTCAGGTCACAAGCTCTGACAGCAGGCACTGGGGATAATTTCAGGTGAGGCCGTTCTTCACATCCAGGCACATGGATGGTGTCTTTTTCCAAATGGACCGTGCTGGTAGGCGGGTAAATCCAACCGTGCAGGATCTGCAAAATGAAATTATATACTACATACATATTTTTCCAGAGCGGTGGTGATCTGAGGTGGATCTCCTTTTCTCACAACTGTTTTAAAAACTGGCAATATCAGTAATTGTTCTGTCATGGGTTTGAATTAAATCTTGGGTTTAATTAAATCTTGTTCACTGCTGTTGAATGGAATTTGGTTCATCCTTGATAATCTGCATCCATTACTCCTCTCGTGACGTGAGTTTTCTTCCTCCAAAACCCAAGGGAACCTTTTCCTTTCCCTGTTTTTGCCAGAAGCTCCAATTGGCACGTGCCCCATTTGCAGACACGTTTAACTCTGTTTCTGCTTTTTGCATGGGCCCTAAGTCTGAGGCCCTTTGAAGAGCCTTTGTTGCTAATTCAAAGGCAACCTGCTGTTTGTTTCCCTCTCCAACTCTTCCTTGTCACTTTGTATATAAACAGGGTTAAAATTTGTCCTAGGTATGGAACCTGCTGTCTCCAAAAACCAAACAGCCCAATACACTGCTGTGCCTCATTCTTATTACAGGGTACTGCAAAGTCTAAAACATTGTGTCGAGTTTTGGGTAGTATTCCCCAATGCCCAAAATGCCTCTGAATTCCTAAAAATGTCACTGTTTGAATTTCAGTAGGATGAATTCCCCAGCCTTTCTGTTTCATCTGATCCACAACCAATTCCAGCATTTGTTGCACCTCTTCCTCGGTTTCCCTGAGTCAGGACGTCATCTACGTAATGAACTGTTTGCATGGGAGGAAGCAGTTTGGTGTCATGCAGATGTTCAGCCACAGTTCTGTGGCAGATGGTTGGGCTGTGCAGCCGTCCCTGAGGCAATCTACAGGCAGGATCTTGTCACCTCTGCCACGGGAAGGCGTTCCTCTGCAGTCGGGATCATGAAGAAGCTAGCATTAGCTAAATCAATTACAGCATGTCCTGCTCTGGAATGGTTCTGAGTTTTTTCTGTTAAAGCAACACTACCTGCTGCAGCTGCTGTGAGAGGCGGGGTGAGCTTGTTTAATTCCTCCCACAACCCACCGCTTTTTGACAGGCCATGTTGGATTGTTCCGAGCTGTAGTAGCTGACTTAAAACTCCTGCACCCAATAAATCATTAAATGTCCTTGATATCTCTTCATGCTCCGCCCCCCCCCCAGGCCCTGTACTGTTTTACTGTCACTACTTCAGTTGCAGCAGGAATCTGCACAGCAGGCATTGTTACTTTTCCCACTGAAATTGTCGGAGCACGAATGCAATTCCTTATTCCAAACTGGGGCTGAGCACTGGGGAGATTCAGTGTTAGTCATTTTAGAATGCCCATCCCTGCGATGTATTCTGGGGCGGGGACAGTCATCACAGGATGCAGTCGTTGGGGGAGGTTTCCTATTCTCATTTCTATTTGTGTTTGTACAGCTTCAGTTTGTTTCCCTCCCAGCCCTATAATAACTACCAGTTGTCCTTCACGTTTCTTGGGGTTCCCATATGTTAAGGAGGCCTCTGCTCCGGGGTCATTTAAGGCTCTTACAGTTTGCGAGGACCCGTTTTTCCAAAATATTTGGAGCTGCACGAGGGGTTGTTGGTCCTGCACCCGTTGCATTGGAGCTTGGCCATCATTTCATTCTTGTCTTTACGTGGAGCTGCTTCCCTAACCTCCTTCCAAGGATACAAACTGGAACATGGTTCCCAATCCTTCTCCCCCAGAGCAGCTGATCCTCCCGCGTTGGGCCCTGTGAGCAGACGAGAGTCCCACTGAGGCTCTCAAGGGAGTGCAGTAGCTGGAATTGTTCCTGGGCCGTTTGCTTTAGAATGTGGCACTTTCTTGCTAGGTTTCTTAACCCCTCTCAGTTTGTGTATCCTCTGTAATTCAGGAATTGGAAAACCATCCATCTTATTGTGAGGCATCCTGTCTTGTAATAAAGCTGTAAACACTTATTTTCAAGAAATCCTATTTTCACTGCCTTTCTGCTCTTCCCTCTTGTCCATTCTCCCCTGCCATCTCCTGCTTTCCCCTGCCCCATTAGCTCTGCTTTTCTTACCTGTGTCCCTTCTTCTCTTCTTGCCCTCTCTCTCCTCCCCTCTCATTCATCACATTTCTGTTCTCCTGGCTTACAATTTCCCTTCAACTTTGTGGTGGGCTGCCAGGGGATTCTGTTGGCAGCCTGGAGCAGGGACAGCACAGGGATAGGGAAGGGAAGGAAACAGGAGAGGGAGAGGGCTGGGATAGGGAAACATGTAGGGGTAGGGGCAGGACGAGTGATAGGGACAGGGGCAGGAGAGATGGGCAGGAGAGGGAAAAGAGAGGGACGGGCAGTGATAGGAGGATAAAAAAAAGGGTGGGGGTAGGTGTGGAGGTAGTGGTAGGGTCGGGGTAGGGACAGGAACACAGGCAAGGTGAGGTGGAGGATCAGGGACGAGACGAGAACAGGAATGGGCTAAACGGAATGGGGGCAGAACAGGGCCTGGTCAGGACTACGTCAGAGGCAGGAGAGGGACTCTAAAGGGGCAGGACTGGAGACGGGCACTGCTGGGATTGCTGACACTTTGTGGTGGTGAGGATGAAGGGATGCCTGCTGCATTTCCTGGCTCGTGAGAAGTAGAAGATCGTGGGGATTTCTCTCTTTTTATTTATTCTCTCTAAATAGCTTATTTATTCATTGCTTTGAATAGTGACTTAGGTTAATTAATGTAGACCATAGAATCATAGAATCACCAAGGTTGGAAAAGACCTCAAAGCTCATCCAGTCCAACCGTTCACTTATTACCAACAGCTCCCACTAAACCACGTCCCTCAACACAACATGCAGCCTTTCCTTGAACACCCCCAGGCTCGGTGACTCCACCACCTCCCTGGGCATCCATTGCAGTGCCTGACCACCCTTTCTGAAAAGTAATACTTCCTCATGTCCAGCCTGAATCTCCCCTGCCGTAGCTTGAAACCATTCCCTCTGCTCCTATCACTAATAACACGAGAGCAGAGGCCGACCCCCAGCTCCCTACAACCTCCCTTCAGGCAGTTATAGAGAACAGTGAGGTCTCCCCTGAGCTCCTCTTCTCCAGGCTGAACATTCCCAGCTCCTTCAGCCTCTCCTCATCAGCCCTGTGTTCCAGACCCCTCACTGGCTTTGTTGCCCTCCTTTGAACACGTTCCAGGGCCTCAATATCTTTCTTGCAGTGAGGGGCCCAAAACTGGACACAGCACTCGAGGTGCGGCCTCACCAGTGCCGAGTACAGGGGAACAATCACCTCTCTGCTCCTGCTGGCAGCACTGTTTCTGATACAGGCCAGGATGCCATTGGCATCCTCCTCAGCACTGCCTGATGCCTTATACTGGGCTGCCTTGTTCTGGAGTCACACGCCAGATCATGCCAGCACTGCCTGGTGGGACTCCTGGGTAACACTGTGGTTAGAAGCTCTGGTTTTGGTGTCTCTGTGTGATGTTGAATTCCCTACCAACCTCTGAAATGCAACTTTTTCCTAAGCCTTATGCTCCTGTTTGCTAAGCTGTGGGTTCTTATCACTGCAGAACGTGGTTCTTGTTTGCTTTTGCAGGGGTTTGTGACTGTTGGGGCATAATGCTCTGATGGCATCACAGACCACCTCCGCCGTGCTCAGGGGCTTTTCTGAGCTGCAGGCCCCACACTGCAGCCCCATGGCCCAGCCTCACATCTGGTGTCGGACTGAAGCTGGAGACTCCTGGCAGCAGAGGATGCTCCTGCCCCACAGAAGGGCTCACAGCTCCAATGCAGCTCCAGTGCCCTCAGTGCTGGAGAGGAGGCGCACAGCCTTATGCCTTGTGTGGATCACTGTGTGAGGCCACCAGGAAAGGTGGGCACTGGTGATGCAAGCAAGTCATTGAGTGTGGGACTGGTGCTGGTTGGTGCTGAGTGTGGGACTGGTGCTGGCCTTAGGTTCTGTGGCTGGGGAACCTGTTTGTGGATTGGTGTCTGTTTGGAAGAGATGGGACCCACCTCCCTAAAGGGATGGGAGGGTGTTTTCATCAGTAGGATGGCAGCTTTGTGAGGGAGGCTTTAAACTAAAAACGGGGAGCGCTGCTGAGCAAAGGGATGGCATGATGCTGTGGGAGGGACCAGAAAATCAGTCATTAAGCGAGGACACTGCCAGCACTTGCAGGTTCACGAGGAAATGCCTGAAGGCAGTGCTATGGAGAAATCTCCCAAAGTTCCAGAGGAGGTTCCGGTGGGCAGCAAGGGGAGGCTGCTTGGATTCGGACAGATGGAGAGGCATTACTTTTGCAGTGACCTATGTATTTAACAGAACCGTACCAAAACATTTTATTCCCATGTATTCCTTTTGAAATTGTTCCTGAGAATCCTCTCTCTCGAGATTCTAACTATAAGTCATCGTATCTTTGTTTTTCCAGCCTTGAAATTGTGGTAACAACCTCTTCTCCTTTGTGTTTTGTAGTTACTCTGCTACTGTAACCCCTGTTTCAAGAGGGGTTATCTCCTCTGCCAAAGGAGATTGTGGTGGAGTGTTGGTGTTAGAAGAAGACCGGCTGCATCCTCTCTGGCCCTGGGTTTGACAGAGGGCCAGCAGAGCAGAAGCCTGCTGGAGGTGCAGTCAGGAGCTGCGGCATCAGCGGGCAGTGAGCTCCCTTCACCACCCAGGGTGCTGCTCCTGCTGCTTCTGCAAATCGCACCACATCTCCAGCACCAAGCGGTCCTTGCCCACCGGGGCTGGGAGCAGATGGCAGAGCTGGAGGTGATGGAGTTGGATGTCCCTGCTGCTTACGCTCCAGGAAGCACTGCGGGTGCGAGCAGTACCACGTAGATAGAGTAGGGTAGTTTAAAAAACAAATGTTTGCAATGGTTTTGCATTGCCCTGTTCCTTCAGTCTGATGGCTACTCTTCCTATGCCCAAGAGTTGGGGTGCCTTCAGGGAGCCTTCACTTCCCCCATCCCTGCCCTGTAGGTTTTGGCAAAGGTGCTGAAGGTGAAGCAGGCACTGTGTGAAGCAAGCCTGGTCCACGGGATGACGGGAGCACGGGGCGTGCAGGGTGCAGCTGGAACTGCAGGAAGCGCCTGGTCCCTCTGCCTGCCTGTCCTCTGTGCTGGGTGCCATGGTGACACAGGGACAGCAGGCCCCTGCTGAGCTGTCAGCAGCGTGTCTGCAACTGGCACTGCCCTTCCGCTTCCCAACCTGACCACACACAGCGCACGCAAAGGTAGCTGTTAGGAGGGCTGCTCTGAAAGTAGTGCCTTCTACTTTCTGACGGTGGCCCATGATGTCAGAAATGGGTGTTGGTGGGATGGCAGTAGACAAAGTAATGTCTCAAGGTGATGTAGCCTGTGTTTTTGCATGGGCAACCTTCTACTTCCATGGGAAGGCTTTTCATCAAAGGAGAATGTGATTGAGTTGTTGAAATGCTGGGTATAATCTAGTGATTAGCACTGTGAACACTTGCAAATAAAGTGCCTTTTCTGCTATGTTTTCTGTTTGTTGCTCAGCTTTTGTTAGCAGCAGAGGTGTGATTGTTAGCTGGTTGCAGCAGACATTTGAGCGTTAGCAGTGACAACATCTCCAGTCTTAGAACTGTTCTGTGGAGTTTAGCTGGCAATTAAGTGACACACTGTAACTTGATAATGCTTAGTCTTCCTTGTGTAAAGAATAAACCTAATGTTCATCAATCCAAGGTGATTTATTTTTTGTGTGTGTATTATGCTGTTTTCTGCTAGTTTTTCTCAGGTGTGGTGATTAGGAAGGAAGTGAAGAAGAGCTCATAAAGTAATCCTGTTGGACGTTGTAAATAACTGCCTCACTTTCCTGTTGTGTCTTTATGGCTTCTTGGCTTTCTAGGATGATACTTCCTACTTTCTCTCTGTTGCTAGGAGAAACTCCAGTAGTTGGTAAATACTCTGCATTCCAAGCAATCATTTAATTTTCGTGCTGGCCCAGGTGATGCTACCAGCACAGTCTCCTACAGGCTTGGACTGTGACTCTTTGTTGGCTGCCCAGCACTGAGTGCAAACGAGGCACAAGTGGGACCACTCAGCAGAAGGGTCGGTAAGGAGCACTGTGCCACAAGATGGATTAGGACTGTTTTAGAGCAGCTGTATGTGCTCCTGACTTTGTCTGCAGTTCCCTTTCTGGGCTATGGTTACAAGGTACCCTTTTGGGTTAGATTTAAAGGTCAAGAGTTCCCCTTTGAGGTGGGGGTGGTGAAGTCATCCTAGCAGGTGCCTGAGGAATGTTTCACTGTTGTGCTGAGGGACAGGGTTTAGTGGGAGATGGAGGAGTGAGGTGGGTGGTTGGACTGGATGACCTCAGAGGTCATTTCTGATGCTGGTGGCTCTGTGTTCCTAAGGGTTGTCACCATCCCAAAGTGTGCAGTGTTGATACCTTAGTGCTGAGGGTAACTCGTTTGTGTTAAAGTTTCAGGTTTAAGGTCAGAGGCCAAGCAGTCATCTCTCTTATTTCTGTGCACTGCTCACTGAGCATTTGACAGTTGTGACGAGCAGAGTGGTTTGGTTTTGATTTTGATTTTTTTTTTTTTTTCCCCTTTCTGCTAGTTGCTGGGCTCCATCAGCAGAGGGGTGGCCAGCGGGGACGGGGAGGTGATTGTCCCCCTGTGCTCTGCTCTTGTGAGGCCCCATCTGCAGCACTGTCTCCGGGTCCGGAGCCCCCAGCACAAGAAGGAGCTGTTGGAGAGGGTCTGGAGGAGAGCCACAAAGATGAGGAGGGGCTTGGAGCAGCTCCCCTACAAAGACCGGCTGAGGGAGCTGGGCTTGTTCAGCCTGCAGAAAAGAAGGCTGTGGGGTGAGTTCAGTGTAGCCTTTCAGGACCTAAAGGGAGCCTGCAAACAGGAGGGGAGTCAAGTCTTGGAAAGCAGGACAAGGGGAAATGGCTTGAAGTTGAGGGAGGGAAGACTGAGGTTGGATGCCAGGGAGAAGCTCTTAACTCTGAGAATGGTGAGGTGCAGCTGCCCGAAGAGGCAGTGGATGCCCCTCCATCCCTGGAGGTGTCCAAGAGCAGGTGGGATGGGGCCCTGGGCAGCCTGGTCTGGTATGAAATGGGGAGGTTGGCAGCCCTGCCTGCGGCGGGGGGGTTGGAGCTGGATGATCTTTGAGGTCCCTTCCTATGCAAGCCATTCTATGGTTCTGTGGTTCACCTGATGCTCAGAACATCCCCATCTCCTTCCCCAGGCACAAAACAAGGTCCCGGGGACATTGGCAGCAGCAGTGGTGACAGAGACTGTCAGCGAGGAGGAGAAGCTGGAGGAGCAGCAGCTCTTGGCTCGCTGCAACCACCCCAACATCTCCCAGCTGCTGGACACGCTGCATGGGACGGGCACCTCTGGGTGGGCACCATCGGGATGTGCTCTGCAGCCTGGGAACTGCAAGCAGGGGGGAGAGGTGTGGTGGTGATGGCACTGCGGGGAAACCTGCTGCATGAACGACTGCAGGCAGAGGTGTAGCAAAGCGAGCACAAAACATTTAATCGTTTAACATACAAAGCAGTAAATGAAGGACAATATTCCTCACCATCTCCCACCCTAACAATTGTTTCTGATCCCACCCCCTACAATTCCCACCCACTCAGCAATTTCTCACCTCCCCGCTCCCTCCCACCAATTGTTTCCTCCCCCTCCAAAAAACTTCCCAGCCCCCTAAATTCCCACCCCATCATTCCTTCCTCCCAGTTCCAACACTCTTGCAGTCTCACATTATCACAGTACCATTTCTCAACCAGAATTGCCACCCCATAAACTTCCCTCCCCCTCCCAACATCCTCACTGTGTTACGGCGAGTTACGCAGTCGAATAGTTTTTGATGTCAACCATCTCCCACGTTTGCCATTTCTCAGCCCAATCATTTCCCATTCCCAACATTCCCACCTAACAACAGCAGAGTACATTTCATTTCCCACCCCAAAAACATCCCACCACCCCAATAATTCCCTCCCCAAATTCCCACCCCCCTCATTCCCACCCCCAACCATTGCCCCTCCCACCCGTTTCCCACCCCAGCCATTCCCACCCCCACCCCTTTCCCACCCCCCGAACAACATTGCCCAGCCCAAAGTCTGCACAGTCCAACACTGGTGCGCTCCTCCTGCTTCGCAGCCCCACGCTGCCCCAGTCCGAGACGCTGATGGTGCACAGCCCCGTTTTGGAGGGGTAGGGCTGGGGCCGGTGCCGGTGCCCCTGGAACACTGCTGCTGCTCCCTGGGTGCTGCGGGGGCCAGCGAGGAACCCAGGGCTGCAGGGAGCCACGTTCATCGGCTGCGGCCACGTCTCCTGCTGCACCAAGTGGGCCGCTTTCTTGGTCCACTCCCACTTGGGCCGCTGTCGGGGTGTGATGGGCACCCAGTCCTCGTGCTGGCCACTGTGCTGACACAGCCAGCTTCGCCTAGCGTGGCTGTTGGTGGGCTGCAACGCCCTGGCACGGCGGCAGCTTCCTCTTCCTGGCTGGGATGCTGCCAGCGTGCTGCTTGCGCCTGCTGCTCTTGCCTTTAGTGCTGGTGCAGGCGGGCGTTGGGCGTTTGGCCGGCTCGGTGCCGTCCCCGTGCTGCATGCTTGCCACGCTGCAGGAGATGCAGCCGGGTGGAAGTGCCAGGCGGCTGAGGACCACGCGGGGCTGCTTCTGCCGTGCCTCTTCCACGAGTTGTCCAGTGTGCACCAAAGGAGGCACGCGATGCTTGGCCGGCTTGGTGCCGTCCCCGTGCTGCTGGTCTGCCACGTGGCAGGAGACGCAGCCGGGTGGAAGTGCCAGGCGGCTGAGGACCACGTGGGGCTGCCTATGCCACACCTCTTCCATGAGATGTGCTGTGCAGGGCGAAGGAGGCGTGGGGGCAGCCAGGGAGCTCAGCAGGGACAGGTGTGGAGGTGTGATGGGGGCCAGCAGAAAAGGGCCGCGGGGCAGCAGCTCAGAGAGCTGCCCAGGGGATGCTGGCTGCCCCCAGAATGGGTCGCTGAGGGTCCCGGTGGCAGCCTGTGTCTCTTTGCTGAGCTCCCTGCTGCTCCTGGGGAAGTCAGGGAGCTCTGCGATGAAAGGAGACGAGTCCAGACTGCTGGGGACATCCGGGCTCGGTGGCTCCGTGGCTGCGATCCACCTCCTCAGCTCTTCATGGTCATGGCCGTCCAGTTCCGGCAGCAGCTGGTTCCCAAGATTTTCCTCTTGCACCGTGGCAGCGTCGCTGCTCTCCTCCCTTGGGACAACAGGCAGGTCCTGGTTCTCCTGCGGGACCTCCAGAGTGCTCAGCTCTTCTGAAAAAGCAAGAACATCTCCAGAATGATGATGGCAGCCTTCCCACAGCCTCTCTCTGCAGACACCCATCCACCAGCTCCACAGCCCCCACACTCACCCTCGCTGATCCACGTGAGCACATGGCCCATTTCCATGTTGTCGTCCGGAATGTCAGTGCTCGCTGTCGCTCCTGGGAAAGGAAGAAAATCCCCAGCAGGGCCATGCCAGCTGTTGCTCACCCACTCAGTGCAGACACTCTCGTGCCAGTTCTTCATCGCCCAAACTTACCCTCGTTGATCCAGGTGAGCAGATCATCGATGTCTGCAAAGCGATCCGCAGGATCTGCGCCAGTCCTTGCATCTGGAAATATGAAGAAAATGCCCAGCGGGGCAATGCCAGCTTTCCCACAGCCCCACGCAGTAGACAGCCTGCCTCCTGCCCTGCAGCCCCTGAACTCACCGCCTGATTGCAGCGTGGCTGCGCTGCAGGTGAGCGGAGCCGTGGCGGGGTGGGGGCACACGTCGGTGGGCGCTGGGTGCCCCTGGTCCTCCAAGAGCAGCACGGCATCTTGTAAGGGCTCCATCGGCGGCTCCCAGGTGGAGGGCAGGGTGCAGGGCACGGGGAGCACCTGCTCCTGCAGGGAGGGTACCTGCAAAAGAACTGGGGGGGGGCCGGGGCGGCCGGGGGCCTGCGGCAGGCAGGTGCCTGCAGGCTGCGGGGGCTCTGCGTGGAGGGGCACGGCCCTGGGCCACAGCCCCATCGGCCGCTGGGGCGGCAGCATCCCTGTGGGTAGGGGACATCCCGGGCAGGGAGCAGGGGCGGGGGGGGGAACCGTCCCTGGGTGCAGCCCCCCAGATCGGAGCAGCAGCACCGGTAAGTGCAGCCCCGTGGTTGGGGTCAGGCCCACAGGTGGCAGCTGAGCCAGGGTTGGGGGCGGCCCCCCAGGCGGGAGCTGCGCTGCCTGTTCCCAGACACCTGGGAGCCCGGGCCAGAGAGAGGGCCGAGGTGCCAGGTGGGTGGCAGTGGGGACAGGGAAGGGTTGGGGGGGTACCGGCATCGGTCCGCAGACGGTGGGCTGCATCCAGGCGGGGTCCGGTGGCGGCACAGTCGCAAGAAGGAAAATGGCGTCGGGTGTCAGAGGCACCGTCAGCGCTCCTCGAGGGAATCTCTCTGTGGGAAAATGCCAGAAGGGGCGCTGGGCTGAGACCTGGGTCACAGGAGTGGGAACTGGGGTGCTGGGGTGAGATCTGGGGTCACAGGGGTGAGATGTGGGGTGCTGGGGTCAGCTGGAGCGTCAGAGCAGGGGGAGATGCTGCCTTACCTGCCATGACAGCTGGAGAGTGGCAGTTGGGGGAGACCCTCCCCCCACGGGTGACCGTTGGGCTCAGCCCCTTTCCCCCTGGCTTGCCATGCTTTCAGTTTTCGTACCCAAACATCCTCCCATCCCCGTCGTTTCCCATCCCAATGATCAGCGACCATCCCGCTGGGCATTTTGCAGCCCACTGCTCTTCCTTCCCAAGGCTCTGCCCGTCCCCGTGGGGATTTGCCATCCCTGCAGTGAGTTCTCCCCCCAGCAATGGTTTCCCCTCCCACTAAGGATATCCCATCCCAGTCATTTCTGGTCATCACCACCCAACACATCCTATCACACCACCATCTCTATCCAGCCCATGGCTAAGGACTTAAACTGCCAGCATTAATTACCACCTCTTGAAAGTGGTGGCAGCCGTGCTAGGCCAATTAGGCAGGTAACAGAGAGAGTGGAATGGGTGCTGGAACAGCTGCCCAGAGAGGCTGTGGATGCCCCATCCCTGGAGGTGTTCAAGGCCAGACTGAATGAGGCCCTGGGCAGCCTGGTCTACTATGAAATGGAGATTGGAGGCCCTGCATGTGGCAGGGGGTTGGAGCTTCGTCATCCTTGAGGTCCCTTCCAACCCTGGCCATTCTGTGATTCTGTGCCAGCGCTTGATGCAAGGTTGTTCTTGGAGGGAGAGCAGGAGCTTCTAAAGCCACTGTGGAAACAACAGCAGAGACCTTTTGCTTCACTGCTGCTGAGCGCTCTTCTGCACACACAGAACCTTATAATGCTATTACGTTTTTGTGTAAGACTTCTGCGTGTGCCGTATTGTAACCAGCTTCCCCTCTGGTGTTATTTGTCTCTGCAAGAGGGATGACTTAGCCCTGTTTACTGACCTGCTCTTCCTCCCTCTTCTCCCCACCCTCTGCCTGCTCCCTTGGTGCAGCTTTTGCTCCTGGATGAACAGAAGTGATGAGGAATGGCTGTGGATACAAGGAACTTGAAGGAATCCACCTTGTTCAGACCAGGTAAACGCCATGTTTTCTCCCCCAGCGTCGTTTCACAGCCCATGTCGCACTGTGTTTAGCAACAGAGCCTCATAAAACTTTGGTGTGACTATTCTCTGTGTTGTGTGTGACATTTTTCCTCTTTCCCTCTAGCTCAGCCCTCAGAAGATGCTGTCTGCACCAGTTTCTGCAGAACTTCACACTATGGGCCAGGGGCACAAGCACGCATATGTGCGCCTGACAACTGCAGGGAGCTTGCTTTGCAAAAGCAAAAGAATTCAGAGGGAACCACCTACAGTTCAGTAAGTGATTTCAGTAATTTATTTCTGACTGTGGCAATTACTTCAGTTCACAAGTCACACTTAATTTACGGTTCCTGCTTTAATTCTGACCAAAGTTGCAGTTGCAGCTGGCTTCCCAAGGCTGCAGTACATGGTGGTGGCACAGCCTCGGATGTCTGCATTTGTGCCAATGCCACATTTCCTTTCTCTGTTTCGCAGGTCAGCTGGTGCTAGAAGTGGACGGCATCCAGTGTGAATGAAGGTCAGTGCAGGAGCAGCTGCTGCTGGGAGGAAGGAAGTGCAGGCTGATGGACGCTGACACTTCTCCTGGTACAGCACCAGAGGAGGCAGCAGTGATGCTGGGGAGCAGTTGCAGAAGAACATGAGGAGCTCCTCAGCAGGAAGCCACAGACCCTGCAGAAAGCTGCAGCAGACTCAGAGCATGCGTGGATGCCCAGGAGGAAATGCAGGCCCAGCGTTTGAGCAGCTCCTGGCCACAGAGTGCTGCGGCCCAAGAACAAAGCTGTTCTGCCTTTGCCCAGATGGCTTTCCAAGGTGGAATTGTCTGTCCTCATGAAAACCAGAGGGCTGACTCATTCGAATGCTGCCTGATTGCTTGGAAGCCCAAATCCTTCCGGCCTCCAATCTGGGGGCAGCCTGGGTGCAACATCTCCTGGGTCTGATCATGCGGTGCCTGAGCGAGAGATGACCCAGGCTGGTTACATAAGAGTCATCTTAATTTCTCTGTTTTGTTACTTCAGATAACCCCATTGGGCGGCCCTCATGTTTTCTTACAATTTGGTACCAGGCCTGGTGACTTTGGGCCAGAGCCCCAAAGGCTGCATCCAGCCCAGGGGCTCACAGCCACAGCCCCAGTTAGAGAGGCTGGCACACGCCCTGGGCCTAAAGATGCTGCCAGAGAAGCCGGGAGTGGCCCTGGGGCCTAAACACACAGCCAGAGAGACTGGCACCGGCCAAGGGACCTGAAGCCACAGCCTGAGCGGCCAGCACCGACCCTGGGTTGAAGCCCAGCCAGAGAGGCTGCACTGGCCCTGGGCCTAAACCTGGAGCCACAGCACGAGAAGCCGGCACCAGCTTCGGGCCTGAAGCCACAGCTTGAGAGCCGGCCCTGAAGTCTGAAGCTCCAGCCAGAGAGCCAGCACCAGCCCTGGGCCATAATGCCGCGGTTACAGCCACAGGGGCAGCGCCAGAGCCGGGGCTGACAGCCACACCTACAGCCGGGCGGGCTGGCACCGGCCGTGGAGCCTAAAGCCAGTCCTGAAAGGCCGGCACCAGGCCTAGGCCTGACGCACAGCCCGAGAGGCCGGCACCAGCTTGGGGCCCAAAGCCAGAGGCAGGGGCCAGCACCGGCCCTGGGCACAGCTGTGCCTTCCTGTTGCTTTCTGCTGATTCCTATAGGGCTCTGAGGCCATGCTGGTCTTTACTGGTTTTCACTTGGCTATGCTGCACGTTTCTGGTCCGTACTGCTGTGCACTCCTCCCAGATCCTACTTGTTCCTCTGGGACCCCGCTGACCACTACGAGGCCATACTGCGTTTCTATTGGGTGCACAAGGGTCATCTTCACTTCTCTGTTGCTTTACTTCAATTAACCCCCATTCAATTAACCCCATTCACCTCATTGGGTGAGTCTCATGTTTCCTACAATTTGGATCTGGGAGGTGACCACTCCTTTGCTTATGATGAAAGCACAGCGGTGATGCAGGCACTTGCTGAGGTCACAGTGGTTGCTGGGCTGGGAGTGTTTGTGCCCCAGCTGGGAACAGAGCTGGTGCTCTAGTGAGTGTGCTGCACACGGAGACTGAGCTCTGTGCTTTTCTCGAGAGAGATCCTCCTTTAGAGCCCACTGGGAGCAGCGCTGCGGCGTGTGCATCAGCTGGGCACAGCTCCGGCTGAGCAGGCTGACCAGGTGAGCTGGGGTTGGTGCTGGCTGGGTGCTGGGAGGTATCAGCAGAAAAGCTGGGCTGGGAAGAGTTCCCAGGTCAAACGGTGCCCTTCTGAATGGCTGTATCCAGGGAAATGGTTCTTGTTCAGATTCCATCCCACGTTTCTGTGAGGATGATGAAAAGGCATTCCTCCCCTGGAAAATTGCTGCCAGGCTCCCACCTTCATGTCAGACCTTAAAAAGGAAGCAGAGAGCAGACTTCATAGAGTGCAACTTGAGCCTCACTGCTCCGTGGGTTGCTTGGTGTGCCATACCCAGCAGGTGTTTCAGCAAACCACACTGAAGTCACGGCAGAGAGCCAGGTGCTCAGCTGGGGACATGGGCAGTCAGCACACCTGTGGGGGAAAAGGGGGTCTGGGGCACTTGCTGACAGAAGCCATGGCAGTCAGACTCCAGCTGCAGCTAGGGATGGGCAGGCAGTTCTTGCAGCCAGCTGATTTCCAAGCATTGCCTTCCTCAAGAGATGACATTGCATGGCAGAAGAAAGCTGGGAAAATGCTTCTTCCTCGTGATTTTTCACTTATTGGTACTTTCTGTAGGGTTCCTCTCCAAAAGGAGAACTCAGGAATCAAGGCAGCTGAAGATTGCAGTGCTGCAGGCGATGTCAAGTAAGCATCCGTTTGGAGTGCAGGAAGGGGCAGTGAGAAGTGAACTATCAGTTGTGTTTGGGCTGTCAAAGTAGCATCTTTCTGTTTTCTGGGGGGACATGGGCTTACTGGACAGTACTTCTGCTGCCTGCTGGTGTCTGTGAAATCAACACACGATCTGTTCTTGTAGGGACAAAACCTGTGCATCTGTGGAACGGTGCGGGGCAAGGAGGGAAACGTAAAGCCTCTGCAGGTAAGAAGCTCCTGTGAGCTGTGGTGTGGGCACTGCCTCTAAACAGGGTTGCATGAAGGGCTGCATGTGATGGAGGGGAGAGGAAGGGACTGCAGTTCTGTGCTGACTGCAGAAGTGGCACAGGGCTGCAGCAGCAGAAAGGCAAAGTGACAAAACTGCTGCTGAAGACCAGAAGTTTGTGGTTGGCAGTGCTCAAATCTTCCTCCGAAGAGATGCTCTTCATGTCTTTCTTGTCCCCTTTCTGTCAGAAGCTGGTGCCAGTGGCCTTCCTCTGAAGCGCAGCCATGTGGAAAGCCAGGAGTGTGGCACAGCACCCAAGAGAGGTACAGACACACAGCAGGCATCTGGGTTTGGTGCACCGTCTTTCTAGTTACGCTTTCTGCCTGTTCTTTCCTGGGACTGTTCTCAATGTGTGTTGCTTGGGGTTTTAATCCCTGGGATTGACAGTTACCTCTCCTGTCCTGATTTATAATGGGAACCCAACGTTCACCCAAGATCCCTTGCTGTGAACATGGTACAGGAGAACTGGCATTGACTCTTTGGGATTTTCTTGCTTTTCCCAGCAGTGGCGAGCAGCTCGGATGTGCCGGAGGACATCACGGACATCCAGGGTTTGCTCTCTTGGATCAGTGGTGAGTTTGGGGCTGCAGAGCTGCAGGTGCGTGTTTGCACAGTGGGTGTGAGAAGGCTCTCATCGCCATTTGGGGGATATTTTTGCATTTTCAGATGTGGCAAGAGCTGCTGAGGTCCCCCATGAGAACCCCAGCAGCTCCGCCCCAGGATGCTTCATTGCTGAGCTCCCTGACAACCCCAGGGACAGCAGAGAGCTCAGCACACAGGCTGCCTCTGAGATGCCAACCGACCCTTTCTGGGGGCTTCCACCATCCCCCGGGTTCCTGCCTGAGCTGCAGTGCGGGCTGTCGGAGCTGCGCCCTGTTGTGCCACCACCGAGTGCTCGGCTCAGCCCACGGCCGACCACCCTGGCTGTCAGCGCACCTCCCTCAGCGCAAAGCGCACAGCCCACCGAGGAGGTGCAGCAAAGGGAGCCCCACGTGGGTCAGGCAGAAAAGAAGAACAGGGGCAGCACCAAGCGGGGGGCCAAACGCCCTGCACCTGCCAGCACCCCCCAGAAAGGGGAGAGCTCCCAGCAGGAGCAGCCCAACAGCAGCGCCCCAGCCAAGAGAAGGAAGCTGCCGCCGCAGAGAGAAAGAACAGTGAGAAAGGGCCACAAACACCTGTGCCAAGGGAAGCTGTCTGGGGCCAGCGCAGGAGCCAGCGGCAGCGGGCAAGTGGGCACTGCCAGCGAGCTGCGCGTGCACCTGTGTGAATCCATCCAGGCCGTGCACCCGCTGGGGCAGAGGGTGACTGTGATGGGGCCGCTGCGCCGGCCACCCTCTCTGCAGCCCCAGCCTACGGCCAGTGCTGGCACCGCTGCTCCCCAGTCCCAACCTGCCAGCACAGACCAGGTGGCGCCAGCACCTCCAGGCAGCACGGCACGAGAGGAGGGCACTGCAAAGAAAATGGCGCCGAGCTGCCCGTGCCCGCCCTTGAGGAGGAGCTCACTGCTGCAGAGGGACCCACCATCACAGCATCATAAACCACAGCCTCAGCCACGGCGCCCCATGGAATTTGTGCCCTGCATGGGACCCTGGGCAAGTGGCAGTGCGGCACCCACAGCACTGGAGGAGTCACTGCCCATCACAGCTGAGCAGCGGCCCGAGCGGGAGCACATGAAGAAGCTGGCCCAGGAGGAGCGGCAGCAGGCGGCCCGGCTGATGAAGATCGGCCCGGTGCAGTTCCTGGTGCAGCGGGAGATAGACATGGCCATAGCCGACCACTACGGCTACCCGTAACCCTGCGCTCCTTGCCGGCCCCGCAGCACCAGGCAGCAGCAGCAGCGTTCCAGGGGCACCGCCAGCGGCCCCATCCCTCCCCTCCAGAACTGAGCCGTCCTCCAGAGTCAGCACTGCAGTGGGATGGGACGTTGTCTGGGCGCTCAGCTATGGTGGGACAGGAATTGTAGGATTACTGTTGGTTCTCTTTATCATTGTGTTCTCGGATAGGTTATTAAAAGCTTTGCATTCCCTTTGCTACGTCCCTCTGCCTGCAGTCATTTGTGCTGTGTCACAGCCCCCCAGCTCCCCACGGCCGCCTCCAGGGCAGGATAGGGCACCACGGATGGCCCATGGTGTCCCCTCAGCTGCCACCAGCAGCCCCAGCCCTCCTCTCTCCCTGCAGTCCTTTGTGCAGCGGGATGCAGAGGGCGTTTCACAGAGCTCTCCTGCGCTGCCCAGTGCTGTGAATTGCCGTGGGGATGGGCAGCAGGCAGGGCGGATGGAGGGGAATTGCAATCGCATCAGTCACCGCAGCCAGAAGAGACTCCAGCAGCGGCAGCAGGGGCAGTTCCCACAGAGGAGGGAAGCAGGGGCGGCTGGGCCTGCCATGCAGACGGACAGACAGGCATCAGATGCCTCCCACGTCACGGCTCTTCTGCCCCCACGCCGTTTGGCTCCTGGCAGTTTTGTCTTCACACAGGGACCCGGCGAACTCTGTACACTCAGAGCAGGATTTTCCAGGGGGCGGCCGCTCACGAGTGCTGCCCCCCAGGGCTCGGTATTGGGGCCGCTCCTATTGAACACTGTTATCAGTGATCTTGAGCAGGGCACTGAGGGTGCCCTCAGCACGTTCACAGACGGCACCGAGTTCAAAGGCCAAAATCTGTCAAATCTGCCAACCTGAGCAGTTCCATGATTCTGTGGTTCTACGATGCCACATCCATTCCAAGTCCATCCCATACCAGAGCCCATCCCATATAGATCCCATTTCCTGATATCCCATCCCGCATCCATCCCATATCCATATCCCCGCACCCGACATCCCAACCCCACATCCAACGTCCCAACCCCACATCCAACATCCCAGCCCCAATTCCAAATCTCATTCCCAGTCCCTCACCCCAAGCCCATCTCACACCCTTCAATCCCAATTCCTCCTCCCAAATCCCGATCCCGATCCCACATCCCATCCCCCATAGCAATAGGGAACACTCCGAGCCCCTCCCCCACAACAGTTCAGCCCCGCCCCCGGACTCTCGTTAGTCAGGGCCAGTTCCGGCCCGTTCGTGCCTCTCATTGGTCAGCGGCAGCTCCGTCCCGCCCCCGGACTCTCATTAGTCAGGGGAAGTTCCGGCCCGTTCGTCCCTCTGATTGGTCAGCGGCACCGCCGCCAGCTCCGATTGGCTGAGGCGCAGCGCGCGGGAACGGCCGTTGGCAGACGGCTCTCCCCTCAGACGGTGCCGGTCCCACAGCCGCTGTGCGCCGGAGCTGTCCGGGCAGCACCGAGACGGAACCGCGGCACGGCGGGAGCGGTGCTGAGGACAGCGGCGCCGGAGCCGGGAGGGACGGAGAGCGGCACCGGGACAGGGAAGGAAGCCTGCGCGGCCATCAGCCACCGCCGTGTGGGGTGAGGGGCTGGGAGCGGGGCTGGGATGCGGGGATGTGGATGGAGACAGGATGGGGTGTGGGGAAGTGGGATATATATGGGACGGGCTGTGGATGTGGGATCGGTATGGGGCTCCGGGGAGCTGTGGGAGAGATACAGGGGGCTGACGGGGAAATAGAGGGGGCGAGGAAGCTGTGGGGAGCTGGGGAGAGCTGCGGGGGGGCAGGGGGCTGCAGAAGGCTGTTAGGGCGCAGGGAGGCACACGGGGCTGCAGTGGGCTGTGGCAGGGGATTGGGGTACACGGGACTCCAGGGGTGGGTCTGGGGGATTTGGGGCAATAGAGGGCTGTGAGGAGGTTAGGGGAGACACGGTGCTATAGGGAGCATTGGAGGGGGTTTGTGGAGGGACTCCAGGGGCTGGGGAGAGCTGTGGGGAGGGATATAGAAGGCTAAGGGAGGATATGAGAGAATGCGATTGTACAGATGTCTGTAGGGGGCAAATAGGTGGGCTAGAAGAGGATAAAAACCTCAGATTTAATGGGGAAAAAAGGCATTTCAGGTAAAAAACCCCAGATTTAAGGGGAATAACCCCACATTTAAGGGCAAAAAAAGGAATTTCTAGCAGGAAACCATCGATATAATGGGATAATCAGGGATTTCTAGCAGAAAAAACCATATTTAAGGGGAAAACCCCCAGATTTCAGGGGAAAATCAGGGATTTCTGGGAGAAAACCTCAGATTTAACGGGAAAAACAGGGATTTCTAGCAGAAAAACCGAATATTTACGGGGAAAAACCCCAGATTTAAGGGGAAAAACAGGGATTTCTGGAAGAAAAATCCATATTTAAGGGGAAAAACCCAAGATTTAAGATGAAGAACAGGGATTTCTAAGAGAAAACCCCAGTTTTAACGGGAAAAACCCGAGATCTAATGGGAAAAAGAGGGATTTCTTGGAGAAAACCCCAGATTTAAGGGAACAAACAGGGATTTCAAGCAGAAAAATCCATATTTAAGGCTAGAAACAAGGATTACTGGGAGAAAACACCCGATTTAAGGGGAAAAAGACCAGATTTAAATGGAAAAACGGATGTCAAGCAGAAAAAGCCATATTACAGGGGAAAAGCCCCAGATTTAAGGGGAATAGGGGGATTTCTCTGGGAAATCCCGACATTTAATTGAAAAACAGGGATTTCTAGCAGAAAAAGCCATATTTAAGTGGAAAAACACAAGATTTAATGGGAAAAACATGGATATCTAGCAGGATAAAGCCACATTTAAGTTGAAAATCATGGATTTCTGGGAGAAAACACCAGATTTAAGGGGAAAGCCCCAGATTTAATGGGAAAAATAGGGATTTCTTGCAGAAAAAGCCATGTTTTAGGGAAAAACCCGAGATTTAAGGGGAAAAACGGATTTCTTGGAGAAAACCCCAGTTTTAATGGGAAAAAAAAAAACAGATTTAAGGGGGAAACCAGGGATTTCCAGCCGAAAAAGCCATATTTAAGGGAAAAAACCCCAGATTCAAAGGGAAAAACAAGGGATTTCTTGCCGAAAAATGTCAAATTTAAGTGGAAAAACTTCAGATTTAAGGGGAAAAACAGGGATTTCTGGGAGAAAACCCCAGATTTAAGGAGAAAAAATAGGGATTTTCTAGCAGGAAAAGCCATATTTAAGGGAAAATACCCCAGATTTAAGGGGAAAAAGAGGGATTCTGGGAGAAAACCCCAGATTGAATGGAGAAACAGGGATTTCTAGAAGGAAAAGCCATATTTAAGGGGAAAAACCCCAGATTTAATCGGAATAACATGGATATCTAGCAGGACAAAGCCACATTTAAGTTGAAAATCATGGATTTCTGGGAGAAAACAGCAGATTTAAGGGGATAACCCCAGATTTAATGGGAAAAATACGGATTTCTTGCTGAAAAAGCCATATTTAACGGGAAAATCCACATCTTTAAGGTGAAAGGCAGGGATCTCTAGGAAAAAACCCCAGATTTATGGAAAAAAAAAACAGGGATTTGTAGCAGGAAAAGCCATATTTAAGGGGAAAAATCCCAGATTTAAGGGGAAAAACAGGTATTTCTGGGAGAAAAAGCCATATTTAAGGAGAAATACCCCAGATTTATTGGGAAAAACATGGATATCTAGCAGGATAAAACCATATTTAAGTTGAAAATCATGGATTTCTGGGAGAAAACCCTAGTTTTAATGGAAAAAAAAAAACAGATTTGAGGGGAAAAACAGGGATTTCCAGCAGAAAAAGCCACATTTAAGGGGAAAAAAAAACAGATTTAAGAGGAAAAACAGGGATTTCTGGGAGAAAACCCCAAATTTAAGGAGAAAAAAAAGGATTTTCTAGCAGAAAAACCCATATTTAATGGGAAATATACCAGATTCAAGGGGAAAAAGAGGGATTCTGGGAGAAAACCCCAGATTGAATGGAAAAACAGAGATTTCTAGCAGAAAAAGTCAAATTTAAGGGGAAAACCCAAGATTTAATTGGAAAAATAGGGATTTCTAGCAGGACAAAGCCATATTTAAGTTGAAAATCATGGATTTCTGGGAGAAAACACCAGATTTAACAGGAAAACCCCAGATTTAAAGGGAAGACCAGGGATTTCCAGCAGAAAAAGCCATATTTAATGGGAAAAACAGGGATTTCTAGCAGAAAAAGCCATATCTAAGAGTAAAAACCCCAGATTTAAGGGGAAAAATCACAGAATCACAGAATCATAGAATTGTAGGGGTTGGAAGGGACCTCCAGAGATCATCGAGTCCAACCCCCCTGCCAAAGCAGGTTCCCTACACCAGGAAAAAAAAAAAAACATGGATTTCTGGGAGGAAACCTCACATTTAAGGGGAAAAAAAACAAATTTAAGGTGAAAAACAGGGATTTCTAGCCGGAAAAGCCATATTTATGGGTTAAAACCCCAGAATAATGGGAAAAACAGGGATTTCTAGCAGAAAAGGCCATATGTGAGGGGAAAAACTCCAGATTTAATGGGTGAAACAGGGATTTCTAGCAGAAAAAAATATTTACGGGGAAAATACCCCAAATTTACGTAGAAAACAGGGATTTTTTGCAGAAAAACCCAAATTTAATGGGAAGAACAGGGATTTTGGGAGAAAACCCCAGATATAAAGGGATAAACAGGGATTTCTATCAGAAAAAGCCATATTTAAGGGGAAACACCCCAGATTTAATAGGAACAACATGGATATCTAGCAGGATAAAGCCATATTTAAGTTTAAAATCATGGATTTCTGGGAGAAAACACCAGATTTAAGAAGAAAATTTCCAGATTTACTGGGAAAAACAGGGATTTCTAGCAGAAAAAGTCATATTTAATGGGAAAAAAACCAGATTTAAGGGGAAAAACAGGGATTTCTGGGAAAAAAAAAAAACAATATTTCAGGGGAAATATACCAGTTTTAATGTGAAAAACAGGGATTTCCTAGCAGGAAAGCCGTATCTAAGAAGAAAAGCACCAGATTTAAGGGGAAAAAACCCAGATTTAAGAAGAAAAACATGGATTTCTGGGAGAAAAGCCCAGATTTCAAAGGAAAAACCCCAGATTTAAGGGGAAAAACAGGGATTTCTTGCCGAAAAAGCCATATTTAAGGGAAAAAAATGGATTTCTAGCAGAAAAGGGAAAAACTCCCTATTTAAAGGGAAAAACTCCAGATTTAATGAGTGACATAGGGATTTCTAGCAGAAAAAAATAATATTTAAGGGAAAATACCCTAAATTTACGTGAAAAACAGGTATTTCTTGCAGAAAAATATCAGATTAAATTGGAAAAACAGGGATTTCTGGGAGAAAACCCCAGATTTAAAGGGATAAACAGGGATTTCTCGCAGAAAAAGCCATATTTAAGGGGAAAAATCCCAGATTTAAGGGGAAAAACAGGGATGTGAAGCAGAAAAAGCCACAGTAGGGGAAAAACTCCAGATTTAATGGGACAAACAAGGATTTCTAGCAGAAAACCCTTTTTTTAAAGAGAAAAACCCCAGATTTAAGGGGAAAAACAGGGATTTCAAGTAGAAAAAGCCATACTTGAGGGGAAAAAACCCAGATTTAAGGGGAAAAGCAGGGATTTCTAGCAGAAAAATCCATATTAAATGGGAAAAACCCCAGATTTAAGAGGAAAAACAGGGATTTCTTGGTGAAAACCCCAGTTTTAATGGAAAAAAAAAAACAGATTTAAGGGGGAAACCAGGGATTTCCAGCAGAAAAAGCCATATTTAAGGGGAAAAACCCCAGATTTAAAGGGAAAAACAAGGGATTTTCTTGCCGAAAAAGCCAAATTTAAGTGGAAAAACTTTAGGTTTAAGGGGAAAAAGAGGGATTCTGGGAGAAAACCCCAGATTTATGGGGAAAAACAGGGACTTTCTAACAGGAAAAGCCATATTTAAGGGAAATACCCCACATTTAAGGGGAAAAAGAAAAATTCTGGGAGAAAACCCCAGATTGAATGGAAAAACAGAGATTTCTAGCAGAAAAAGTCCAATTTAAGGGGAAAAACCCCAGATTTAACAAGAAAAAACGGGATTTCTGGGAGAAAAAAACAATATTTCAGGGGAAATACCCCAGATTTAAGGGGAAAAACAGGGATTTCCTAGTAGGAAAGCCGTATCTAAGAAGAAAGGCACCAGATTTAAGGGGGAAAAATCCCAGATTTAAGAAGAAAAACAGGGATTTCTTGCTGAAAAAGCCATATTTCAGGGGAAATACCCCAGATTTAAAGGGAAAAACTGGAATTTCTGAGAGAAATCCCCAGACTTAAGGGAAAAAACCTCAGAGACTCGGAAAGTTTTGTGGAGAACTCGCTGGGATGTATTTACGTAGGTAACGTTTGAGCGCCCAGACGCTCAATGTTTGAGCCGCAGGAAGAGGCGCTGGATGCTGAAATGGAAGCCGGGGCTTCTGTCTCCCAGCAGCCAGGCGTCGTCAGCTCCACTCTGGAGCGCGCCGTTGTTTGCGCTGAGCTCAGGAGATCCCTGAGCGTGCCCTGAGTGTTGTGTGCTGCGTGGCCCAGCCCCAGAAGGGGATTCCCACGTAGCAGGAGGGAGAGGGCGAAGGAGGCTGTGGGCCCTTTCCTCGGCTTCGGCTCCTCTGTGCCCTGTTGCTGGCCGCAGAGAAGGGCTGCCCGCTGCGCACAGGGAGCGCCTTCTAGCCGCCGTCCCGTGCCCTGCATCCCCCTCCTCATCCCGTGCTGAACGCCACTCCCAGCAGCAGCACAGGTGCCATTGTGGAACCTTCCCCATGTCACAGCCGTCACCTTGGTCACTGCTGCCCCACCCGGCGCACTCGTCTCTGAGAGTGCTGGGCAGGTGGCAGCCATGTCCAGCACGAAGAGAGCGAGAGAGGAGGAGAGAGTGGTTTTAAATGGGAAGAGGGAGCTGGGGGCCCCAGAACCGAAGAGGAGGAGGGGGCCCACCATGACCATCACGCAGTGGAGGGAGAGGAGGAAGGGAGCCCGGTTCCATCGCGCCCGGGCCAGCGCTGTGAGCGACCATGGGGAGCCCATGGAGGTGGATCCGCCTCCAGAGGAGCCCATGGAGGTGGATCCACCTCCAGAGGAACCCATGGAGGTGGATCCGCCTGCGGCACAGCTGGCCTGGCACCACACCACCATGCCAGGCCCTGTGTTGGCGCGCTCACAGCTCCGCCATCGCTGGTCCGGGCGCTCGGCTCCTTACCCTTTGCGCGGCCCCCGCCCCCGGCATTAGCTGGGTGGCATTGCTGACCATCTGCTCCTCCTCCACCTTGTTGCTCCTCTGCGGTTCTGCGGGCCCCCAGTTCCATCTTCCCCCCGTAGGAGTTAGGTCCCACTTCTGGGCTTTGTTGTTGATTTTAGTGTTAGCTTAGTTTTAGTGTTCAGTTTTAGCGTTAGGCATAGGTTCCTGTTAGGAGTTTTGAGTTAGGCATAGGTTACTGATAGGAGTTTAGAGTTAGGCATAGGTTACTGTTAGGAGTTTTGAGTTAGGCATAGGTTACTGTTAGGAGTTTAGAGTTAGGCATAGGTTGCTGCTGCCAACTGGCAGTAAATGCTGCTCACTCGGTAAGCCCTCCCCGAGTTCTCATGCAGAGAAATGAGTGCGACTGCCCTGAGAAGGGAGGTTTGAGGAAATCTGCAATGAATTGAATTTCCGTCTTGTGACTTTTCTGCTGCAGAACATCGAGGCATGTGAGTGGCTGAGAAATGGAGTTGGGGCTCAGGGGAGCAATCGAGCAATAGGTGCCTGTGTCACAACCTTCCTGAGCGGCCCTTGCAAGGTAGGTGTGCCTTACTGTGAGCGTGCACTGAGGCACTGCTGTTCAAACACAGCTGGTGGCACTGTCTGCAGCAGGTCTGCTTTCTGTTAAGCTTTGCCCTTCTTTGATGTCCTCCTGTCCTTTTCAGCTCCTGCTCCCCTCGCCTGCAAGTGGAGCAATGCTCAAGTTTGATGAATCTTTTCCTCGACAGGTGGTAAAAGACGATGCAGCTGCAAGTTTCGTGTCCTTCTTTGTTCTTGGGTCAGTAGACCAAGGAGATGCTCAGAACAGCTCTAAGTCAGCCTGTAACAGCAGTGTGCGTGAGAGAATAACAACTCCTTCTCTCCTCTTGTAGAAAGCAGCCTCCTTGAGAGCAGGAGAGCAGCAGGCTGCCTGCTGAGTGGTGCTGAAGGGCATTTCTCCCAGCTGAGATCCCCGAGCCCATGCTGGCGGAGAACGTGCTGCGCCACCATCTCTTCTGTGGAGCCACTTTGCAGCTGCTCTGTGCGCTGGCTGTAATCGTGCCAGTTTCCAGGTGCCATAAGCCAGTAAGTCGTGCTCTCTGAGGCTGATAGAAAGGCACGGGCAATGGGCAGGGAGGGAACAATCTGTAGCTGTGGCCTACGGTGGTGTGCCCGGCACTGCTGAGAGTGCCGTCGTTTGTCCTGCCCTTCCTTCCGTGTGCGCGTGTTCCTGATGCACGCCAGGAGCCTTGGGGTACAAGCTCATCTGCTGCTGCTGTGCTGTGTGTGCTGCCAGGCAGCGTCCAAGCCCTGTGCAGGCGCTGCCTTGCAGGAGATGGCTTTGGGTTCAAGTTCGTATGGGACTTTTGGGCAGGAGTTTCTGGCGTGCCCTGATGGCAGGAAGGCGGTTTCCAGTGCTGGCAGCCAAAGCTGCCCGGGCGGTGACTTGAGCTCCCCAAGCGAGCTGTCAGCCACTTGTTACCTGCGAAGGTTCCCTGACCGTTTCTGCCTTGATTCTTGTAGGACTGGCACAGTCTTGGGACTCGGTCTGGCGAGACAGTGAAGAAAGCCAAGGCAAGTGCTGCTCGGCTACGGAAGAAAGCCCAGAAGGAGAGCAAAAAGAACCGAGAAGGGCTTGAGCGAGAAGGCCCACAGGACACTCGAATCAGCTGCAATGCTTCCTCGGAGGTGGCACCAAAGGCAGCGGACTGAGTCAGCGTCCGGTTTTGTGGCATGGCCGTGCTTTCCCTGTCACGGACAGTGCAGCGGAACTGAGGCACCTGGAAGGGAAGGGCTTGTGCTGCATTCCAAGCAAAGAGGGCTTGCCAGAGGCAGGTCTTCATCTATGGCAAGAGATGGAGAGGCTGTGTTCCTTCCGGCTGCGTCTCTTCAGGGCCAGGGCCGGTCTAGTATGAGATTGAAGTACGGCTAGCCGGGCCTGGAGGGAGAGGAGCTGACGTAGCCACAGGGTCAGGCTTCTCCTCGTGTCTGCCTGGAGGCTGAATGACTCATTGCTAAGCAGAAACCCTGGACGCTGGGGTTTCATTTTGGGCTGTGTTGATAAATACAACCCAGAGCCTTTTGTATTGAATAAAAGCGAAACCAACTTTTTAAACACGGTGCTGCCTCTTTCCGTAGCTGGTCAAAAGGTGCCGTGCTTGGGCTGGCAGTCGTGGGGCCATGAACCGGTCGGCTCTTTATCACCTGGTTGTTGTGTCACTGTGTCACCAGGGTGCCACGTCACATGGGTGTTGTGTCACTGTGTCATCTGGGTGCTGCTTCAACTGGGTGCTGTGCCACTGTGCCACCTGAGTGCTGCGTCACCTGGGTGTTGTTTCACTGTGTCACTTCTGTGCTGTGTCAGTGTGTCACCTGGGTGCTGAGTCAACTGGATACTGCGTCATTGTGTCACCTGGGAGCTGTGCCACTGTGTCACCTGAGTGTTGCGCCATGTAGATGTTTTGTCACTGTGCCACCTGAGTGCTGCGTCAGCTTGGTGCTGTGCCACTGTGCCACCTGGGTGCTGTGCAACCTGGGAGTTATGTCACTGTGTCACCTGGGTGCTGCGTCACCTGTGTGTTGTGTAACTGCGTCACCTGGGTGCTGTGCCACTGTGCCAACTGAGTGCTGACAGTCTTAACGTAGATGCTATGGAATTAAAGGCATATACCTTCAGAATTAACTTAGATCCTAAGGAATCAAAGGCATATACCTCCAGATTTAACGTAGACCCTATGGAATTAAAGGCATATGCCTACTCATTTCTACACAGGTGTGTGGCTTACCCTGCTAGTGGAAATGTGCCATACTGTGCAAAGAAGCTGGCAATAACAAGGAAATAGATGTGAGATTACAGAGGGTGAACTACGCTTTTCTTTGCCACCCTGGTCGGTATCAAGGTATTGAAACACAGCAATGAAAGAAAGGGCAATTTATTACTGTGTATGTTTTCTGAATAAAAAGTAAACTTCTCTACAGACCATAGCTACAGTTCATGTCTCACATAAACATACAGTATCATTTTAGAAATCCAGCTGCTGTGTCCTTTGCTTTCAGATTCAGACTGAATCAAAGATAACCATGTTAAATAATTTTCAATATGAAACATGGATTTTTGAATTTCCATTGGCACGATTGCAAGGCAGCAATGACATAAGTAGGCAAACACACTGCATTTACATTCTTAAAGTATTCTTCCATCAAAATTATTCAGTCCTTTCAACTAAATTCAGCTTTTCCAATTTTAATTACAACTATATATTGATGGATCACTCAGTTGATCTACAAGAATGTAAAAATATTCTCCTGGTAAATTTTCTTTAACATGTTTAGATCTAGAAGAAAGCAGGAGTGAGGAAATTTCTAGTGGATAGGAAATGATGAAAGAAAAAGAAAACAAACAAACAAACAAGGTTTTCAATGTTGTAAAAACCATTTGAAATTGATTTTAAATAAACATAGTGAGTCTGAGAAAAAAATAATGGTTTTAGCTGTCTGATGAACATTTGGTCATAAAAAAGTCAAATCTCTCACTGCATGTCTCAAGTTCAATACAACCAAATACAACATTTCAGAGTATTTCTTACTGAACCCACAAAGGAACCTGCATTTAAACAAAAGTGCTATGTCAATATTGCTATATCTTTCTGAATAAGTATCAATTAACATAAAAACACAAAGCACAGAGTAAAATCCAGCTGTTTTGCTTCAGGATATAATGCTCAGGGAATTAATAATGTCTTGCTTCTCTAGTTCACCCCCACAACAGCAGCACTGAACTAGTTACAACCTTTTGTTGCTAGAATAACACATCCCCTTCTAATACTATTTATTCAAAATCTACAGTATCTGAACAGCCTATGAACTTATATATCTGATATTTTCTTTTTGAGATGTCATGCCCAGAGTGAATGCTTCTTTGCTAAAATTTCCTTCTGGTAAAAAAGCAGAGAAATGTCAGCGTTCCTGAGTGAAATCCTGTTGCAACTGGAATTAAAAGGACAGTCACCAGCAATCACAAAAGGCTAGAAATAATCTCTAGAAGTTCATGATTCATCTCAGCAAGAAGTATTGTCACCAGCTTTAGGTATTCCTAGATCTGCTTGGCAGACACTAACATACACTCACAAAGCATTATCTCTGCTGGAAAATCTTGAACGTGTTGAAATGTGGAATATGAACGTCACAAAAGTATTTCACTTGTAAGAATAATGAGACACTCTGGAAATTATTATGTAATTACAGATATAGAAATATAATATAGAGAGATATAGAAATGTATACTGAACTATTTTTAATGCAGAAAAGAGGTTTTATTATATTCCTGTAATAGTAATTTTGTAAAGTCTGCAAAATACACTGAGAACTCACATGGCTGGACAAATGATCGTTTATTTAATGATGGGTTTGAAACAACTTTAATCTCAGACATTCTTCGAACAGACTGCCTTAATCTCCAAGGCTGCTCATGTTTGCATGACATCACTATCATTACAGTCCTGTCTCTTCACTCAGCAATGAGAAAAACTGAGGGAAACAGGAGAACGAGTTTTACCAGCATCCCAGTGGGGTGTATAATTTCACTTGCACAAACTCCACTTCAAAACCTGGACATCAGCTCACAGCAAAATATGTTAAGAACAAAACAGAACAAATTCCTTCATGCAATGCCAGCCAAACAACAGCAATCAGGCACTCTCCTCTGAAGTAGCTGTGAGATGCCTCTAATTATCCTTGATACACCAAAGAGACAGATTTGTCTTCCTCAAAATAAGGCATGTATCAGAATCTAACAGGATTACATTTCTGCTTTTATTATTCACATTCAAGTGACTGAACATGTTTACTTACAGTATATTGTTGTTTTTTTTTTCCAAAACCTGCCACTGTCATACTACTTTTGCATTCAAATTAGTCACTTTATCATGAAATAATGCAGAAATGCTCTCTCAAAAGAGAGACAAGCACCAAAAAAAATTTTTCTGTATAAAGACATTTCTCTGACTTATTCTATTCATAATTTTCAAAGCAAAACACAAGAGTAAATGAAAATGTTTTGTATGATTCAACTTGGGCAGTTTTACGTCTACCTGGATATGTTAATCACAAAAATTTGTCCTATTGGCAAAAATTGTATGTGTTCTAAAAGCATGCGCTGCAAGGAAGAGGACTTTTTTTTTAAAGCAGTTGCTAATTACTGATCATAGAGGGACAAAATGACATAATGAAGTCATTATATCAGAAAAAATTTACCCAACAGAGCTAGACATGGTTGAAAGCAATTGCAAGTGCACTGACTTCTTCAGAGAGATTATTCATACCGTTCAAATTGCCATCATAGTTTAAAATACTTTTTTTTATTCTATAAAAATGTTTATTCATTAAAATAATCAATGTTCTCTCAGGTTAGCTGTCCCAGAGAAATGACTGCAAAAGCAAAGATGCCACTACGTCACGTGGCAGTTATCACAGTCACAAGAGGCATTCTAAATAGAACTGAACTTTAAATTGTTTCTGGGTGAACAATTATAAATAAAGAAAATAATCAGAGATTAGATAGTGTCCTTTTTATATGACCTTAAAAACATGTTTGCTGGGATGTGGTAAGTCCATCTAAATATAAAATTCATGTTAAAAACAGCACCAGTGTAATTTTAAAAGCAGATTAAATTCATGGACACGTTGATCAACTTGAACTCCGCACTGCCTCTACTAAACATAACATTAGTTCTCTAGGTAAGTTAAATTATTAAAGTCTCTTTTTTTTATTGATGTTTTTTAGACACAGTAAGTAATAAGTGTGTATTCCAAAATTTAGAAAAGTGAAAGCACACGGTGATGAAAAATTCAGGATGTCCCTATCTCTGAAATAAACTGTCTGAAAAAAAGTAAAAGTATATATAAAAAAAACTTATTGATGTGACAAAGTTTAATCTGAGATACAGTGTAACTTTATAACATGAACTGCAGAATTGAACCTTCCTGACCGAAGTCATGACAATGTAATTTCATGAACAATCACCCCAGTGGTATCATATTGTCACTGCAGTGAAGAAGCAGACGGCCCAGGGAGATTCCACTGAGTCAAAAATGCTTTTGGAAGCAACTGCTGGGTGTAATTTCTAAGAAGAACCTTGAAGAAAAGAAGCATCCAAATGTGCTTTCCACGTGTAATGAAGTATAGCTGTTGGCAGTCAAAAAACATAAAATAAAATGAGACCTCAAAGCTTCACTGCCTGAAAAAACATCATCCTTCTACTTAATGACACAGCGCAAGAATTTGTACATGAAAGAGTCCAGGGAGCTCATTAATAGCAATGAGACTGTGACTCTGCAAACTCCACAAACCCATACTCTCAGAGACCTGGGCTCCTGCCACTGGAAATCTAACACACTGAATATCTCTGATAAGCACTAAATCTCAGCGTTTTCTTGCCATTAAAACAGGCAAACCCACAGGTCAATGAATGAAAGATGAATTTCTACAGTGCAGGAAGCTACAAGTCAGCTACAATAGTGTATGGCAGGATCCATGAGTTTTCCCATTCATGATCTCCAGTAAGTGTACCTTGAGGAGAAGGATTTTTCATCACACTTTTGCCATTCCACAGATGATGATTTTAACATTTTCCAAAGACATCTGTATTTTCAGATGATTATCACTGACTTCAGTAATTACAAAAAATGTTCTGAAATGCAAAGTTCTAAAGGCAAAATAGGGCATCATATATCAAATGAAATCAAAACCTGTGGACACATGAATGTAAATCAGTTAATAAGCACAGTGTGCCAGTGTCCAAATGCCATTCATCCAAAGTCAACAAAAGCTGCCTCTTGTATTTGCTAATAGAATGCAAAGTATTCATTTAGCTGGAAGACTGAAGGTTTTCAGAAGGAAGTGAAGTTACTGATTCATAAGTGACTTGAAAATTATGCACACACAGCTGTGCTGATTCATTTTGCTTACAGGCATTTTATACATGTAGAAATGTGTAAAAGCACAGATCACAATCCCTCCCCAGCACACCACACAAGGCTTACTGTCAACACAGGCAGAGTTTTTGAAAAGACACCCCTGGCAAGAAAGAGGAAAAATTTACCTGTGCTACGTATTATATATATATATATATATATATATAACTGTATGTAAGTATTTTTTTTCCTTAACATGTTAATATACATAAACACACACACACACACACACAAAAAAAAACCAAAACAAAACAAAAAAAACCACTGCTTTTTGATGAAATTTAGGTTCTAAAAAAAACTGTTAGGATGAGTAAAATATTGTGCAGATTTGCCTTTAAATCTATGAATTCCAAACTGCAGGTTTTAGTAAGACTCCTGTTCCGGTGCAAAATGAGAGGTGAGAGTGTACATGTTTTCTCTCTGTAACCCTGTGCTGTTTCTAAGAGTCAGCCATCACATCTGGAATAGTCTGCACTGACCCTTCCACAAAAGAAAGCATGAATAGAAGGGCAGCATAAAGTGATTTTGTTTTTCATTTTATATCCTTTGGTAAATCAGGAAGTTTAATGTTTCTGGTGGCTAAAATGAACCTATTAAATGTAAAATTTGCAGATACCTCACCACTGCAATTGACTACGAAACAGTACGATCTACATGTGGAATTACTTATTACTTTCAAAATCTGAATATTAGTTAGTGAATATATATATATATTATATATATACTATTCACTAACAAATTATTTAACTTTGCTGCCATTTCACAGCTAAGGATTATATTTTGATACCTTCCTACAAATGATAGGCTTTAACAACATCTGATACCTTTTGGACAGTACATATAACATAAATACTTCACACTGAAAAATTGCAAGGAATGTATCTGAAGGCTTTGAAAAGAGACTATGTTTAATGGGCAGTAGGGAAGAAGAGCGTGACAAGAAAGTATGCTGTATACTGAGTTTAGAAACTGTCTGGAAATAAAATGATCAGAACAAAAGACTGCTACTTCAGTGATACATTGCTCAGGTATGACTTTTGAGCACTCAGTTCTGGAGACTGCAGCACTCAGCACAAGAACTGAGTGACTTGCCAGACTCTTAGGAACAAATAGTTTTCACTGGCCACATACAAGATCCATAAACATAAAGCATAATTGGAACCACCTTCCATGGCCAAAGCCCAAGGACTTCGAATACAAGCATTTATAGAAGTATTGCTGATACAAAGGCTCTCATCACATTTGTTATCTTGTTATCTTACAAGAGATAATCAAATACTTCTTTTAGGGCATATTTCAGTCCTAAAAGAAAACCTTGCTATATACCACATATGGTAAAGTCTGCTATTTAATACAGGATGCTGAATTCTTGCAATGTATGATTCCTTTGAGGTAAAAAAGTTATATAAAAATCAATTTTGTGCACTGCAAACATTTTAAAATTATTTGTGATTTTCTACTATTTTCTGTTTTTGCAAATGAAGGTATTACAGACTGATTTTTTTTATTTTTTTCTTGAATATAATTGTTACACATGGTTTTGAAAAAAGTCCTACAAGTTAACAAATACTCCAAGTATGCACCATTGTAAACCTTTTCTACAGCAAGCTAGTGTCATGATGCATACACAAAATTAATAATATCTTAATTTTCAGATCACTGCATATTTACCAATTTCTATAAGCTTTTCAAATTTGCAAGTACCGAGAATTATTCTGCAGGAAAAACTGCAGCACCACATTGCAATTTGGAACAAAAAATTACTAGAATAATATACACTCAAAAAATACCCAGAATCTTAACAGAAGACTGACCAGAGTTAGTTTCCTGGAATTTCTTAGCTCACAAAAGCAAAACATAAAAGGAATTAGATTAACAGCTTTCTTAAAATGTGTTTTTCCTAAGTGCACGATCTGTACAGCCAAATGAGAAGTTTAAATGTGGCATGTCAAGTAACAAGCTCGTTCAGTGTGCTGTACCTCAAATAGACATATACAAAAACACAGGCATGAAATGTGGAGTGTACCTATACTGCTAAATGGCCCATGGTGCAGTTATGCTTGAGCCAACAGAGAATCAAGGCAGTGTGATGATATGGCTGAGTACAGAAGCATGCACAGTTCCTTGCAGGAGCCCAGAGGCAGGCCATGTGGTCATGTTGGTACCACCTTCCATTGAGTTAATAAGGCTGACAAGTTACCAGATCACCTCCAGTGCTGGACTAGATCATGAAACTGTCCAAGTCATAAACTGACTTGCTAGTAATCCACTGAGCAGTTTAACTCTGGTAAGATTAATGCAAGTTTGGAGTCCTCAAGCACACCTACATAATAAATATGTCCTTAATTTTTTTAATTCTCAGAGTTACTGGAAGGACGTATTTGCTTTAGGATAGCATAAATCATGACAAAAGAACAGATCATTATCTTATCATTCATAGTCTGCAACTGTACAAATGTGTAGTTTTGAAAAGTTGGTTTGAGCTGCTATCTTTCAACCGATATTTGTCTCCAGGCAGTTCATAGCAGGTACCCACAAAGATGGGAAAAGGAATCAGTCCCTAGAAAGAAGTTAAGGCTGTCAGCATATGAAAAATTAAACACCCTTCCACAAAAGAAGTACTGAGCAGAGACTGGCAGTGCACAAATGCTCAATTTCATGAACCTGTGGAGAAACACACCAGTGTTTGGGACAGGGTCTTCCCACTGGAAGAGGTTGGATTTCATTCAACATTAGAATGGCAGTCCACATCATTATATATTTGCAAGTTCCTTTCTGTTAATCAAGTGTCAAAGTAAAACTGCTTTAACCCTCAGAGCCACATAATATTTCTGCAGTCTGTGGTTGAGAGTTATCAATATCATGCATGTGAAGTAATTTTCTTGGAAACACGCTGTCTTACACCCTATGTATTCACAGTACTAGAATAAAACAGCCTGGAAGAGCAGAAACTAAAGGACATGTACTGCAGATTCAAAGACAAAGGATAGGTCCAACAGGAATCCCTAGTCAGGAGCAGAAAGTCTGGCATTTTCCTCAAGGTGGCCCTATTGGAAGAGCTAACAAGAAAGGGAAACAGGGAAAATGTCAACTACAGCAACAACAGCTTCTGGCTTAAAGTCAGCAGCTCTGCCTGAGGCCACTGCAGACATCGTCTGTTCAACCACTCCTGAGTGGTTTATTTTAGTGTGCAGAAGCACCCATTTGGATCCAACTTGCAACAACACAGAAGGTGGTAATGCCCTTGACAAAGCTTGGACCAACAATACTACATGGAATCTAAAATCAAATCTTCAACCGAAAAAAAACCTCACAGAAACAATTTTTTCTTATTAACTGAATAAGAATTCAAAAGTGAATCTATGAGTTGCTAATAGGACAAAAAAATATTAGAAAGAATTTAAGAGTTTTTAGTGATACTTCTGCCTGTTTCCAGGTTAGGACACTTAGCTGCATGTGTTCTTCCATGCACATGAGATCAGGACCCTAAAATCAAAGCACAGGTGAATCTCAGTCTGTTCAAGAGAGGTCGCCAGTGAAAGAAAATGAAAAAATTATTGCTAAAATGTCAACACGGGGAATGTAGCCCAAAAAACAGTGAACAATAGAAGATCAGGAACACATTATTGTTCCACATTAATGTTCCACATTATTTCAGAGACTATAAAGTCAGTAGCCTTGTATGCTGCAGAGGTTTGCAAGACAGGTTTCGATTTTATCCTTAAACCTCGAAACCTGTTAAGTGAATCAGCATATGCATAGAAATAAATGAAATTTCAGTTCCACTGCACTTGTGTGGAAGAGCTACACAGAAAGTCATTACAGGAATCTTTCTTTAGACTTTCAAGATGCTAACATTTTCTTGGAAAATTTCGGGGGGGAGGGGGGGGGAAGCAGCCTACTGCAGGAAGAACTGTTGTTTTGTGTATACGGATTCTCCATTTATTACGTTGTGTAAAATCATGACTGTGTCTACAGGTACTACTTGGCTTCTTATTTTTGTAATTTATGACAGCCTCTGCATACAGCACTGCTTCAAATGAAACAAATGACTATTTCCACTTATGTCATCAGAGCAAAATCTATAATTTTGATTCTGTTCTTTGAGCACACAGAGCACAAAAACAAGATTTTCATCATCTAATCACTGTGAAATTATGCCTCCACATCAAGACTTTTCCATCATCATATGGTATTGTATAATGCCACATTTAGGCAATGAAATCCCAAGCTTGTGCACTGAAAAGCAGACTTCACAGCCAAGTAAACTAGCACTGCTGATCTGTTATAAACATCTGATGGAAATTTCTCAAACCCAGAGTTTTCAATTCTGTAATATTTAATATTTGAAAGACATAAAATTCATTGTGTAAGTAATTAAGGTTTTCTCCAGCTTTTATCTAAATTTTCACACGTTTTAGAATGTGACTCTGGTGTAAATCAATAAGATACTACTTCCTTTTAAATTAGAGTGCTAAATAAAATAATTTTCTTCCCAGCAGTCTGGGATTTAAAGCGATATTTTTCAAAATTTAAATTGGAAAAATCAGACTTACTTGCAAATTTCTGTTTGACCCTGTCATTACTATTAGTTCACCCTTCCAGATGCTCAGTATTCCGGGTTATCCTTTGCTTTTTACATGTAAACAATAAATGAGAATCTATTGTTCCAGAACACCGACTTTCTTCCCCATGCCTTTTAGAGCAAAACATAATTTGCTATTTTGTTGAAGTTCATCTAATTTCTAATGTCATTGTCTGGCAAGTTTAAGATGCATATATCTATATATCTTTTTGTCCACTCCCATATTTGGTTCTCTTCCTCATTTTAGTGTTTTTTCATTATTCTTGTTCATTTTAAGAATTTTCCAACTTCTAAAAATAATTATCAGTACTATCCTTGCTTGCACTTTAAATCTTTGCACTTGGTATAATGTGAAGCCATGGTTCTTCCCTTTTTCCTTTCATTCCAGATTCTCTTCTACTTATGTTTCTATTTTGTTACATTTCTTAAGTTTAACTTCATACACTTATTTTTGTTCTCTGCTGTTTTAAGTTGCTAATACTTATTTTGAAGAGTAATTTTTAAGTCAAATCACTGTCAACTATATTCCAATAGACTCTAAGGAACAAAACTGTGATCCAGATCCATGTATTCTTTGTAATTTGCCTGTCTAAGGTTTTTCCTTTTGGTGAAACAGATCAGAAACAGGGAGAAAGTATATTCCTAGTGGATGTATTTCCTTCAGGAACAAACTATTTGGAACTTTGGAACAGCATACTCTGGAGCTGCCATCACACTTATGAATCTTAATGCATAAGAAATACTATATTGCCCTTCATAGCTAAAAAAAAAAAAAAAAGTACTTTTTTTTTTTTTTTTTTTTTTTTTTAAGATGTTCAAACTGGTTCATGGTAGCGTTGAAAGGAAGACTTGCATGAATTTTTAAGGAGGATGCCTCTACTTTATCCTCTTTTCCCAGAAACACTAAGTTTCATGGCACTATATGTAATGATACGCAGTGCCAACACAGAACATGTGTTAGGATGCCATAAAGGGTCATCCCTTCTACCTGTGTGAGGACAGATCTTTCAAGACAAATTCTACTGAAGTTCAAATATGGATTAGCTGGAATTGAAACGCCCAGTAAAACTCTGTCCAAGTACAGGTAAGTGTTGTTTAATATATGTATGGATTCAGGAGCCTCAACCAGCTAACTGCACTGCTGCAGCAGACCAGATGAGCAGAACAGTTTAACCTGGATACATTTCAATCAGAAGTTTTAATTAAGATTCTGAGAAGTGTCTTTGTCTGCTTTTGGTGTTGTTACTACCTTGACTAAATAATGTTACTTTTCTAATACCAAATTTAATGTTCGTAGCCCCTACTCTTCCATAACTCTCTTTCTTCCTCCACAGTATTTTTACATTCTTGTTTTCTTTTCCCCTACTGCAATGCTTGCTTCCCTGCCAGCAGAGAAGTTTCTCTTCTGTTCTCCTTCTCTTGCCCCACAGACATAGCATTATACCTTATTTCCTCCATTTCTTATTAACATATCACTTTCATCTGGCTCTTCCTCCTTCCAGTGTAAACATTCCTTAGTTTCTGTGTCCTTGAAAGGCCTGCTGTTGTCCAAATTTGTTTCTCTAGCTACAGATCATTTCTCACTTGCTTAATAACAAAGAACATGCCATTTGCAGTTGGTTTATTTGTTGTTAGTTGGTTTTTTTTTTGTTGTTGTTTTCTTTTGTTCTGTTTTGTTTCCCAGCCAATTTCTCTAAAGTACCTTCTGCCCTTGAATTCCACTGAAATTATTTCTCATGGTCCTTCTATTCCTAGCTGCATCTAAAAGTTGTGGCAGTCAGGTGAAGGCCCTGGTGACTGAAAAAAAAGGCAACGTTGCACCCATTTTTAAGAAGGGTAGAAAGGACAACCCAAGGAACTATTAACCTGCCAGCCTCAGCTCTGCGACAGGGAAGACCATGGAACGGATCCTCCTGGAAACTGTGCTGAAGCACAAGAAAAACAGGGCAGTGAAAGAAGAAAACCAGCATGGCTTCACTACAGGCAAGTCCTGCCTGACCAACTCAGTGGCCTTCTATGATAGCATAACTGCCTCAGTGCACAAGGGAAGAGTATAGTAAATTCTCATGCACAAATGGAAGAAAATGACTGTGATCTGGGAAAACAAAGAAGTGTTATTTTTTAGTTATCATAATTATTTAAATTAAAAAGGTTTACTAATTTTAAAACAATTGAGGTATGTATATATTATTCTTCTTCATGTAACATTTCAGTTATAAACAATTTTGACCACATTACATCAGCTATAATAATATATCCTGCATGTTTCCAATAAATAACCTAAAATGGGTGTTCAACAAAAATTGCTAATGTCAAACATAGATTAAGTTTCTTTGGAACTAGGAGTTTTTTACCTTGGATATGCTGAATGCCAGTCTGATGCAAAATTCCAAAACTCACAGTTACACTGTCTATAGAATTCCTCTACAGCACAAAAACAAATTGCAACAAGGCAGGATAAGCAATGCAAGCCATCTAGAAAGTGCAAAGATAATCTATAACAAGGGTAAGCAATCTCTCAATTTTGTTTAACTACATTCAGTGGTAAGAAACTTTCTGAATGAAGCAGACACACAGAGGATGCACACAAAATGATCTTTCCCAAAGTATACATGTTCCTGCCTTCTTGCAGGCTATCTGCCAGAGGTTTAAAATATCCCTAGTGCTGGTACCAAATAAATACTTATTTAAGTAACTGTTTGTGATTAAGTCAAAATGTGCAATTCTGTCTGCGCTTGCTCTTGTGGCTCCCTTTGTTTTCTTTCCCTTGCTATCCTTTCCTTACCTACACTTAATTCACAATTACAGGTATAGTTCCTTCTCACGTCTCTCCAGCTGCAGTGCTGAATCAGCATCCATGCAGTTTCCACAGAGAACAGATTCCTTGCAGATCAAATACCATGCAGAAGCCCATATGGTAAATGCATTTTTGACAGTCTCACAGCCCTGTCAAGTCAGGCAAGACAGGCATTGACAGGCATGCAGCTGTTGACATGAAATCATTTATTGAGAACATGGGAATTCATCAGTTTGCTGTAATTTTTAAATAGAAAATCACTAAAAACAGAATAGCACAGATGGAGGCAGCAGTTTTCTTACAAATACTTATGTGATTGATGTTTTACTGCCACTTATGTAAGGCAAAGAAATAAAGTGTGTCACACACTGTCATACAGGTTATCAAAAACATCAAGCTACCATTCATCATTCATCCTCAGCATCTACAGCCCATTGATATAAGACAAATGGGTCGTTCTGCAGAAACTTCAGCTTCTGAAATACTTCATAGTTTGGTACCTTTTTAAAATTCAATAGTGAACTGGGAAGAGATTTTTTACACAGTCTTTGAAATACTTTGAATGTTGCACCTCGATATCATAGACAATAAGATCAACACTGAAATGCTTTTTTAGTATGGTCAGGAGCTATATTGGTAACTAAGCCAATATACACTTTCATTTCAATTTGTATGTGATGGCAATTGCAATGAGTCACAGAATTAAACCAAAAATGACACATCATCAATGCTGAATTTCCAGAGCAAAATAGTGCTCAATTCAAGGCTGTGCAATGTCCAGCAGAGCCACCAACCAATCAGAGACTATTTGAAATGACAGTGGGGCAGCTTGGATAAGGACGCATGGAAATCAGAAAGTGATGCCAAGAGCTCTGCAAGATTTAATTATCCTCAACCTGTCTTCCTCAGCATGGTATCAGATCATAGGGGAATCTAGCTTTGCAAAAATATTTTTTCAGCTGTCTGACAGGAACGGATTGCTGCCTAAGTTAGCTTCTCATCTAGAAATGTTCAAACATGCATAAAAGCACAAACAGGACTTTAATTTGCTGTCACTTTCTGCAAATCCATGAAAGATCTGTCTGCCTTTGTTCATCAGAAAAAAAGAATGATATTTTGCCCAAAACACTAATTAATATTTTTTAAAATGCCTTCAATTCTTAAACAGTACGAATAAAGAAATGTCTTCAATGACAACCCTGTCTCAATGACTACGACATCATTATAGCATCACAATTATAATTTCAAGCTGCTGAAGAATTTGTATTTTCAAGACATTAAAAAAAAAAAGTCTGAATAACTTGTTTGATTTTTACTCCAAAATATCTGAACATCTTTTCCTGAACAGCTGAGTAGAAAAACATACTTTAATAATTTGTCCAAAAAGCAAAAATTGCAGAGATTAGCAAACAGCTGACATGGTAAAATGAAAAAATTCACAAAAACAACAGAATTATTCAACCCTAATACATGTATATAATAACATGGGTTTTTTTTTTTTCTTCATTTTCTTTCATTTAGCTTCTCTTTTTTTCTATTGTAGGATTGGCATTTCATAAAAAGACACAAGAATGCATTTAACGTCGGCTAAGATATATTACACACTACTGGAAAGAAAATGAAAGCTACCTGTCTACTGATTTGTCATAGCAGAATTCCAGTTTACTATCTCCAACAGGAATATATTATTATAAACCACTGTGAATGGACAAATATACTGACATTGAGGAGTATATGGAAGGTGTTGAAACCATTGGCAATATCATGACTGATATTTTTCATAAATAGAAGTGTGCTGTGCATGGAAGCAGTATCATTCTTAAACAACCAGCATCAAAAAGAAACTCTGCTCTACTAACAAGGTAATCCAAGTGACTCACTCTCATAGTCAGCAAATATAACTCAAATCACAGTCTCCCTGCAGCAGTTTGGCACACAAATTTCCTTCAACCTCAAGATCTGGAAAAATTCTGAGGCTTGGCAGGAGAGCAGCACGAGAGTACAACTGTATGCAGTATTGTGAAGAAAAATTGTGTTAGTTCTTAAAAAAAAAAAAGGGGGACTAAATTAATACAAAGATTTATCTGTTTTTAAAAGACACTGCAAAAAGTGTAAACAAATATTCTAATCTTTCACTACCTCACCACAATCTAGTAACAGTACCTGCTTCTGTAGTTACAAATTTAGAGTTGTAAACTCCATTTTTTTTCACTTATATAACATAAAAAGCCAGCTAATAAAGTACACTTCAAAATGAGACTGTGAACTATATGACTGTCTTCTATGGAAGCATTACATGTAGAATCCTCTTTTTCTACAACACCTCTTCTCCTCAGTGGAGCAGCTGTCCCAGTGTCAGTCATGCCTGGCAGACTTTGAAAATACATCTTTAAACCATTCCCATTCTGGCCACAGCATTTTCCTGATATAGTCCCTCCCAGGAAACTCTTGGACCGTCCATGATACACTCTACTGAAGAGCTATTTGTCATTGATGGACCACCCCTAACTGCCAACTTACTGTGACCACCCACTGTGGGTTTGCAAGAGGCATTCAACAAAAACAGCTTCATGAGTCAAGCTAAAGGACTAAAAACTCAAACAGTGAATAAATAATGTAAATGAATAAGCAATAGCTGAATACGTGCCTTGAGTAGGATACAATCACATCCTCAAGCTGGATTTGTAAGTTCTTTTAAGCCTAAATCACCTGTGTGTTTTAAGACTCTACTATTTGTGCATACAGCCAGTGTCTAGCAGATACTTAACACACTCTTGTGCGTGAAATCTTGGAAAATTACAAAAGCTTCTGATACATTCACATGGGTTACATGTACTTGCAATCCATTCAGATTTCCAGATTAATTCCAATTTTATTAACTGCGATATTAATAAAATGCCACAATTGTCTTGTGAACATCTGTCATTAATACTGTACAGCTTTCTCCCTACAATCCAAAATTCCATTTGCTGTCAAATTCTGTCCTTACCATCTACTGTATAAACTCCAATCACTTTGATGTTCTCTAAGTTTTAAGTGTTGCAGTCCTAACTTTGACTTTTAAGTCATTCCAATTTTAAAGCATAAAATCTGTAAATTAGAGACATAGTGGAAATTAAAATGAAAGAAGAATTGCACCGAGGATACGGTTTGAATAGTGTCCACTAATGATCTGTAACAAAATTCTGATTAAGTTTAGCTCTTAGGAAGCCCCTCATTCTAGGTCTTGAATAGAATTCTGATGGACCCTCTTCTGTGTTTTCATTGTGAATGGTGAGGCCTTATTTTCTGCTCAATCAGCACAAAAGAAACAAAATTTAATAAATGAAATAATGTCAGGAAATAAGTACATAGATACGTTGAAAGACACTTTACCCTCTAATATTCTAGTAACCTAAAGTGATTTCAATACTACTTTTTACACTCTACATTTGGCACTATTTCTTTGGAATCAGTACACATTAAAACTACACATTAAAACTCTAGAAATAACTCAGTGGAACAGGAAATGCTTACAGAAGTGGGAGCTTACACTCACAGTAAGTGAGTATTGCAAGTTAAAAAATGATGACCAGGCAGCAGATGCCAGATTTTTCTAGGAAGTTACCTAGGAAAACCATAGCTTTTATAAACAACACTACACAAATTTTGTTGTTCTGTCTCCACAAGGTCACAACAGTACATTTAATGAAACCATTCATGCCAGAATGCTGAACGCAACAAATTGTAGTTGGTTGAAAATAACGGATGTTTCTGCCTCATAGTTGATTGGAGGAGAACTTTCCAGTGGATATTCTTTATTTTTACTTCAGAAAAATAAAAAATTAAGAAAAAAAAAAAAAAAAGGAAAAGCAGAAAGAAAGGAAAAATATTGAGATATCTAAACCTAGTTTATTACCATTTCAATAATGCAATAAATACCACCTGCAGAGTTATTCTAAATATTTTTATATGTACATTTCCTGGAGAATTTAAGCTAAATCCAGAATAAGCATCAGAATAAATTAAAAATTATTATAATTAAATTACTCACATCAGCAACTATTACGAATTTATGAAATAAAGAATTAACACAGCATTTTACAAAAATAATTTAAAAAATCAGATTTCTTAAATTACATAATTATCTAGTGAAATTAATTAAAAATGCAAACTACCTTGCTGTGAGAGTAAGCAATATGAAAAATACTTCTGTATACAAACAGAAATAGGACATTGATCATCTACTTAACAGCACACTGAACAAAACAGTAATTGTTAACTAGGTTAAGCCATCACAATAATGTAAATCAATTATGAAATCATCTGAAGTATTCATCTAAGGGCTTGTCTATGTGCACAGCTATTAAAAGTTTAAAAAACAGTTTAAGAAAAAGAAGAAAAATCGCATTCATCCTTTATTTTCATGTTTGCAACACATAGAAGAATGATTTTATATAGTAGAAAGAGAAAAAAATGTGTGTAATATTCCCATGTAACATACCACATCAATTAACAAAAAAATGCCAGCTTCTTAAAAACATTAGCTCTTGTGTCCACAATGACTGTGAATTCACTGATCAAATAACCATCACAGAATTGCAGGGGTTGGAAGAGACCTCAAAAGATTGAGTCCAATTCCCCTGCTAACGCAGGTGCCCTACAATAGATTGCATAGGTAGGCATCCAGACAGGTCCTGAATATCTCCGTATCTCAGTAGCCTCTCTGGGCAACCTTTTCATGTATGTTCTATTTAACTCCATTACACTAAACTTGATTAGGCTCAAGACAACACAACGTTAGAAGTAAATGAGGCATATGATATGAAATCATGAAAACTCACTGTGTCACATTCAGCTGTTTTTCTTATTAGAATTGCAGATGAAGATCTGAATCACTTGCTACAATCATTTTACAGCAAATTTACAGTGTGTTTTAGTTCCATAGATACTCCTAACTAAAGTTATAAGAGAAGCAGTTACAAAACATATTCACGATAGAATTCATTTAAACTTGTTCCTCCTCTAAAGCAGTTGCTATATTACCTACCCTTTAAAACTGGTCTTGCACTTTGATACGTTATTTTTCTTCAATTTAGTATTTGGAGAAAACATGGCCATTCTACAAGAAAGAACAGAGACTATTATATGAAACATTCATTGTTTCATGAGAGAAGCAGGGTTTTCTTGTTGTGGTAGTTTTTTTCGACAAACAAAAAACAATCCTAGTTACTTCTTACTGTTTATGTATACTCCTAATGTCTGTAAGTAAGACAATGTACACGCTGAATGATAAAAAGATGACTTTGTAGTGATTTATAATATTCCAGTTTACAGCTGAAGTTTTGCTTTCCATGCTCTATTTATTGGACAGTGCATTCTGAATGCCAAAGTCCATTAAGATGAAGTGTTCAGGTATTTCCTTCTGCAGATTGAATGAACAAGAGTAGCTTCAAGAAAAACACAAAATGCCCAATAAAGATTTAGAAAGAAAATTGGAACAACCAAAAGGAGAGAGTGATTTCTGAGTTGGCAAAACATGCAGCACAATTCCTTCATAGAGCAGTACAGGAAAAAATCATTACCATAAACACAAAGCAAATGGAACAAAGACAGTCTTTGCTATATCTGAGCAGAATTATTATAGGTTTCTAAGCTACATTCCCTGAAAAAAATGGAGTCTAGACTCTCTGGAAACTATGCTTAGCAAACACAGCTCTAAATCTTTTAGTAGCAGCAGCACAACATATATTAAAAATTGAGACATTTCTTAGCAAAACCTGCAAGAGCTTGAGCTGTATTCAGACCACTCTGAAGTGTGGAAGACACTCCATCTTGCAGTACATTTTAACACTCTGTTTCAACAGTTTATCTTCACATGTCTGAAACTTCAGGAAAACACAGGGGAGATTTTTTTGGTTAAGGGGGAAGTCTGACACCACATTCAAAAGTAATTTAGGATATTCCACAGTGAACACCGTGTGGTGGGATAAATGAATGGTTTTCATCTATCCCACACATCATCACAATGATTGCACACATCATCACAACCAAAAGCTCCTTTAACTGACAAGCAAAGCTACAAATGAGATACAAGAGATGCAGGAGAAAATTCATAGATATATAGATATATAGTTTCCTCTGAAACTTCTATCTATTGCTTGGGACAGTTTCAGTCATGTTCTCAAGAGATGCTTCAGTAGTGGCTTTGATTAAACAAGGAAATTCTAGATCATGGAATTAGGAATGGGATGAATAGAACTTTTTAAAACTAGTAGTCCAGTGACTGTATTCATCCTATCTTATCCAAGGCTTTTAGGTTGAGAGAAACTGGAGAGAAAAGACAACACAATCTCTATATTCCCAGAATTAGGAACAGAAACAGAACATTCAGAAAGCAGCAAAAACAGGTTCATCACTTCAAAATGATTTAATCTATTTTGAGGTCCCACTCTTTAACGGCTTTTCTCAGAAGATTAAAGCCACAGCCCCCAGTTGCAATCTGAATATGTAGTCATAAGCAGACTTTCACTAAGATCACTTAAAAGAAATCTATTGCTGACAGGTAAAAGCTGGCTCTTAATTTCTCAGTTCCAATACTCACTTGCATTCAAAGTAACGGTAATTTCTCATGTAATACCTGGCACCATTCTACTCATAACTATACTTATAACTTCTAACAATTATACTACAAAAGGATGGCGTTGTCCAGAATAATCTATACCAAAAATGAAGTGCCGTCTCTATGATCTATCTGTGGCTCTGAGAAACTGACAAATTCTCCATTCATGTGGGGAACACTAACACAACACTGCTCATTTCATCTGAGTGTGAGTTCTCCATCCAAAGATAAACCTTTAACAGCCAGCAAAAAACAGGCAAAGCTACAGCAAACTTTTGGAGAAGTGTTCCTCAAGTGATTTTAGAAGCTCCTAATAAAAAATAAAAATAAAAAACAACAATCCTGAAAGTTCTTCAAAAATAACACCATGCCAATAAAGAGAGGCTGTACAGCTCATAAAATTGTAACATGGCCCATCTCAAAGGATGGTTGAGAGGAAATAAATGGCATACTTCTCCCTGGGTTGATCTGAGAATGCTATATGTGAGTAGAACAAGGGAAAGAACTAACTGGGTTTAAGTGACATAGTATTTAGAAACAGACACTGTGTAAATGTACACAGAAGTTTTCATTTCAAGACCACTTGCAATTGATCACTGATCAGAAGCTGTGAAAATTTACAATGTTTTTAAAAGGACTACGTTTGTTAAAATCATATCTATTTTTCATGGGTCATCAATTTCACAGTGGTGAGACTATACATCTCTATTACATGACAAAATATCAGATCCCAGTAAAACAGATAAAGTACAAGTGTATCTACTCACTGTGGTGCAGCTGTATAACCTTAATTTTATTATGAAGAACCAGTGGTTGATCTTTCACGGTGCTTTTCAATCCTATAGTAAAATAATTTAATATTCACTTAAGAGCTTCCTAATGTGACGTTACATTTTTACAAGTTTATGGATATACAGTTATGCTAGAACAGTGGCAATTTTTAATGTCTCCTTGTCATACAAAACACAATTATGATCAGCTACTTCAGAAGACTGAGAAAAGGAAAGAAATGAACTCTCTCTTTGCATAATATCCCTCCTAAAATAATATCAAGTAGGAACTTCTCTAAACTTTGAACTAACAAAAAATACTGTTCTAAGGAACTTTTTTCATCATTTACTCGTGAATGTATTCTGTAGTTGCCTACTTTATGCTTAGGTTTTATATTTACTAGCTATAAAATACAACTTACATTTGGAATCTATCTAAAGATCTGAAACAAACTGGCTAGTAGGTGCACATAAATGACTGTTCTTTTATGTGGCTTGAGAAGTCATTAATAATGGCTGCATTCACCCTCTTGTAATAACATTCCTGAAAGGCAGCTTCCAGCTCAAAACTAAATACGAGCATTTCATATCAGCAGAAATGACCTAATTAAATTTAAAAGGCAGGAGTGGGAGGGTGTGGAAATCTTGTTCATATTCCAAGGGAAAACCTTCAGGAGCATTGTGAGTGATCTCGTGGGCACATTTACCAGTGCTGAGGATAGACACATCTTTAGCTGCCATCAGCTATCACTTCTCTATATGGAATCACAAAGGAGAAAATGGTCCTTCCTCAAGATTGCCTGACACCACTTGCTCTGAGATATCATAGGATTTCCTCAGAACAACTAAGATATCTGAATGTGACATATCAATAATAATAGTGCTGGGTTTCAGAAGAAGCTTCAAATTCTAGCAAAAATAGATGCTTTCTCAGATTTCCACATAAAACCAAACTATAACCTTTGACATTCTAGCATGTCCACCAACTACAATCAACAGAATCAAAATAGATTATTCTAAGTGTCTACAGCTACCAGTTATTTTCTATCTTTTCAAAAGAAAAGGTGATTATGAAAAGAATATTTTCTAGTTACTTTCTGAACCTCGTTTTAGTACTGCTGAGCAAAGAAGTGCTATGTTCTCCAACAGCAACTGAAAGTCGCACCTTTTTTTTTTTTTTTTTTTTTTTTTTTTTTTTTTTTTTTTTTGAGTAGTAGAAACCAAAGTCAAAAGTCAATTTCCTAAACTTACAAGTATTAACAAAAGAGTATTCAGGACAACAAAACCAATCACATGTTTAACTAAAAATAAGAAAGAAAGTCAAGTTATATAGAAAATTATATTCCACGCTATGAAAATATATGAGAAAATGTAAGCATTCTACATACTTTAACTCTTTCAAAATTGACATTTCTCAGAAGACTATATTTTAAAAAAGAAAAACATCACATTATCATCATTTTCATTGCAAATATTTGGGTACAATATGAAATACTACTAGAAAAATAAAATTCTGTCTAATAAAATAAAAATAAAATACATATAACTTAAAAAATAAATATATTGCTTAGAATAGGCAACAGACAGACTTTTACTGTTTCTAAAAGTATGACTTTATTAATTCATATCAAGATTGTTTTACACTTACCATGTGTTGTATTTGGACGTTTTTTATTTTTATTTAAATTTTCACACAATGGAGATGTTGGCAACAGAGAACACCTAAGTATAAAAAAATAAATAAAACATTGATAAATTCAATGGACAAAATCAGATTAGGAAAAGATGCCAAAACTTATTTTTACCAATTTGTGATAATCTACACTTCACTGTATACATCAGGTTTTTCTGCGACTCGAAATGTCAGTGTTTTCATAGAAGTCATTTCAAGGACCATGAAGGGCCAGACACCCATTGAGAACCCTCTCCATGGATTTGCCAGGGAAGTGATGCTTCACTGACTTTATAAACTTCTGTGATTAAGCGATTATCTTGTAGACAAGAGGAAAGTGTTCATATGGTTTACCTGGACTTGAATGCTTTTGCCATTGTCTCCCATGAGATCCTCATAGAGAGGCTCATGAAGCATGGGCTGGAGGAGCACACAGCAAGAACAGCCAGGCCCAGAAGTGATTGGTCGCACAAAGTCTAGCAGGAATCAAATAACTAGTGGAATACTTCAGGGATCAGTCCTGAGAGCAATCCTGTTCAACATCTGCATTAATAATCTAGATGGTGGAGTGTGTCCTTATCAAGGCTTCAGAAGACACCACAGAACTGGGAGAATGAATGATACACCAGAGGGTTGTGCAGCCACCCAGAGATCCTGGCAGGCAAAAGCATCAACAGGTTCAGCAGGGAAGAGAGCAGAGTCCTGCATATAGGGAAGAAAAACTCCAGGCCCCAATACATGCAGGGGACCAGCAAGTCCAGAAAAGGACCTGAGGATGCTGGCAAACCCCATACAGGAAGTGAACCAGCAATGCACTCTTTCAGCAAAAATGGCCAATGGTGTCATGTGGTGCACCAAGAAGTGCTGCCACCAGGTCAAAGCAGGTGATCCTTCCCCTCTGCTCTGTTTTAGTGTTCAGGATTACATCCCCCAGTTCAAGAAAGACATTGCGCTACTGCAGGGAGAGTTTGGCAAAGAGCCACAAAGACAACAAAGGGACAGTAGTGTCTCTCTTGTGAGGAAAGACTGAGAAAGTGTGGACTGTTCAGCCTAGAGAAGAGGAGACTCAGCAGGGATTTTTCCAATGCATACCTGAAGTGTCAGTGCAAAAGAGATTGTGTCCAGTGGTGTCCAGTGACAAGGAAAGAAGTAATGTTCACAAACCGGAACACAGGGAGTCCCATCTAACTACCAAAAAGCATTTCTTCACTGTTCAGTTGACCAAACACTGATACTGGTTCCTCAGAGAGGCTGCAGAGTCTCCTCTTGGAAGGTGCTCAAAAGTGAACTGGACTTGGGCCCTGCTCTGAGTGTCCCTGCTTTAGAAGGGACCTCCAAGATGACCTCCAGATGTCCCTTCTGGTCCCAACCACTCTATGCAATTTAGTAATTTCTCCCACTCAGTGCAATAAAGCAGGACAGGGAAACAGGTAAAGTTAATCCAAGTCAGAAAATATCACTGTACAAAAGCATGTGATACACCTAAGTGTCAGAAAAACAAATGCATTATCCGATTTTGAAAAAAAATAAGAACATTTTAAGTTATTCTGTACCTGGCAATGACTGATAGACTCCCTTCATTTCCACTTTTAAGAACACCACTCTGCTGAGATGTCACCAACAAAGCAGGGTTAACTTCCAACACAGCAATGATGTCTTCAAACATTGAAGTGATCAAGCATAACACCTGCAATAATTACACTATAAAATAGCACACCATGTACTTCACAATTTAAGCTCTAACACAAAGGTCTTTATAACAGAGAATGAAACTGTTTTTTAATTATGAAAATTACTCAGAGATATCCATAGATTTGGTCTCACAGCATTAAGCAGTAAAAAGTGCTTAATGGTGTCCTTCAAAATATGCTTATGGTGCTTGTATGTAATATTATATGTATATATTTCATTTCCTAAAAAAGCTCTTTTGCTGATTTTCCACAGAAATTTTCTCACAACTCAGTTTTTGCAGATTTCTTGGACAGATTCAGAAGTTCATCCCAGCATCTGTTTGAGGAAAAGGTGCAACAACGTTTTTACCTTTTTTCCTCTAAGGCAGTGCCTCTGCCCCCTCAGTGGTCATTCTTGACATTCAAGGTACACACCAAACACCATAAAAAACAATTCACCTTTTGCTTTCTAGTCACTTCAGATAGTATTTAAATTTTGAGAACTATTAAAACTAGAAAACTCCTTAAAGAATCATCTCCAGCGAAATAACTCTGCAATTCACATTTTGAATAAATAGAAAAGTGTACATGGACATGATTTGTATACAAAATGCAGAATTAACGTTTATAAAAATAACTGGAAATGTAAACATTTGTTAAATAAATGCTAAATATATACTCACCTTTCCATTAACTGCTTTCTTCATTAATGAACACAATCTAGCAAATCGAATGCTGAGGCCACTGTAATCTTTACCAAAAAGAACACAGTGGTAAGAGATGTATTTACATTTAAAAGGGAAAAAAATTTACTCATGCTGTTTTGACATAATCATAACCCACGATTTTCAGTATATATCCTTCTAGCTTACAGCCACATCATGAAGTATGAGTAGAATAACATGCCTTGTAATTAGCTTGCTAAATTGAATAAGAATTCATTAGTAACCACTACAAAAATCTAGTACTGACACATGTTCTGAAACAAGTCATCAGTGACAGAAAAGCACAGGAAAATTAATTGCTAAATTAAAATATTAAAAAACATTTTTGCTGTATTAACTAATTCTTTTACTATTTATATCAGCCAACAAAGAAAAGCAATCATGTTAGATTGTAGCGAGACATTTTCTAATGCTACCTTTGTAACATAAAAACACTTCCAATTCCAAGTTTGCTAAATTTATTAATAATAAGCCAGTAGAGGTTCCTATCCAAAAATAGCTTCTATTCTGGGCACAGCATCTATTAGGAAAAAAAAAAAAAGAAAAGAAAAGAAAACATACCTGAGTATGATAAAAAGCTTTTTTTTTTTTTTTTTTTTTTTTTTTTTTTTTTTTACTATATAAGACACAGTAATACCAGCTATACCAGCTAACTTGATTCCAATATGACAAAAATAATAAGCCATCCCATAGAAGATTTTCAATGCATTTTTAAAATCTGTAGTTCAAAGGAAAAAGTTTCAATTAAAATTGATGCTGTGAAAATAACCTAAGAACCTGGTGATATTTTAAAGGACTTACATATTTTCTTCATTGTGGAAACATACTGAATAGTCACAGTGTTCAATTAGGAGAACAGGCAATGATGCTTCCACTGACCCCTCTGGTTTCATGCTGCTTGTTTTGCAAAGCTCAGAAGCATTTTGCCTTTCACCTAAAAAAAACCAATCAACAATGTCATCAGTCAACAAAACAATGAAATAAGGCAAACAGAAGGGATTTAAGAGAGAATTAAAAGTAATGCAGTAAAATAGCATGAAATAAGACCACACTATCTTTCAATTTCAAAAGATGGAGATGTCTTGAGCCAGAGAATCACCTTGCTGAGGTGCAATCGCTATTCATTTATAAGTACTCAGTGTTATAAAAATACCACTGTCAGCTAAATAATATATCATGGGGGCTCTGGTATAAACGTAAAACAACATTGCATAGCAAAACATACAGCATAAAATAACATAACGCAGTGTAAAATAGAAGATTCTTAGAAGCTCCAAAGGTAACTGAGAAATGGTACTCCACTTAGACAGTGGATTATCTTTTTTAGGAATTGATTTTATTCTCACATGTATCATGCAATGATTTACAAGCAGATACATTATCCAAGATGTTATTAGAGACATATATGCGTAATTCCTCCCTGTATGCCAATCCCCACCTTCATATCAACTTCAGTCAAAGATCCCACGTGACTGAGATTCAAAACTCCATCACTTACACTAACCTTTCATGGCATAAAAGGCACACACACTCAGTAGTCAATAACAATTGAAATACAGCAAAACCAGCATACTAGAAGCACTGTGCTACCTAATTCTTCTTCAGATTTCCAGATTTTATTATAGAATTTCTCTTGCTCTTTCTTTAAGTCCGTATGTGCCATACAACGGTAATTATGATCACTGCTTAAACTGAAAATCCAAAGCTGAAAGAAAACAAAAGAAAAGCAACTGCAATGAAATTATACAAATATGAGCTAGAGGTTCAATACTGAACTCTGCTTATGTAAGTAATGAATTTTTACTCATCTTACCTGGAACCAGAAATTAAATTACATCTATCTATATCCCAAACTTTTCAAAGGTTATTTCATTATTAGCAGAAGAAGCCATTATCAATTTGAACATCATGTCTAATTCCCATATGTTTATGTCTTTTAAAAACAACTCCTCACAGACTATTACCTACAATTAAAAATCCTAGGCTACCTGCATGCAATTGCTTAATGGGCCACATAAGTTAATCTCATTGATACCTTTGTCTTTATAGGCATCACTATATTTACATATTTAACTTTATTCATGACCCATTGAATACTTACACTGAAGGAAGAGAGCTTCAATATGCCACAGAAAAAAAATCAGATTAATTTATTCCTAGCATTAAATTAAAGAAGAATTCAAGTGCTTCAAGTACATTTATTAAATTTTTCTTAGAATTCCACCACATTAAAATCATGGTCTCTCCCATTTATGGTTAACTGTTTTTTTTCTTGGCCAAAAAATGAGAATTCTGCTTTTCATCTTTTTTCTTTTAAAACAGATACATATAGTATCTCAGTGTACATATACTTACTGATTGCAGTTCTAAAAACTTTAATGGTTTTGAGGAAAAAGTTTGCATTCTGTACTAAAGGTGTGACATTGTTATGTTTGCTAAAATAATTGTTGTAGCATTTTAAAACTAGCATGCAAATTGTGATGCTTCTTGATAGATAAATTAATGATTGTTGACTATTTTGTCACAGAGAGATTATTTGTTATGTCTACTACCTGTCCTTCAGCACATCCAGTGATGATCTGTCTCTTTTCTTCGTCAATTAGTAGACTTAGCAAAGGAAATGCTGTTCCAAAAAAGTTGCAATCAGTTCCAGAATACACAGGAATCACAAATTTTATTCAAAATTGCTAGCTCCTATTTATAAAGAAAGGTAAAAACAAAACAAAACAACAACAACAAAACCCTAAGGCAAAGGGTCTTCGCTTTTTTTTGTTGCAGTGGGTTTTCCATTTCTAGATCTGTAGACTGCCTTCCTAAAATGGTATGGCTGTGATTTTCAGTAACCTTCTATCTACACTGCAGAGGCCGTGGTTTGCTGCACCCTTTCACCCAGGCTTAAGCAGCAATATTTTTCAGAGCCCCATTGTCAGATCACCTACTGCTATTCTCACGGCCTTGCTACTACAAACCAGTTCAATCAAAGCAACTGCCACAGGCTCAGAGAGGAGTCGTTCCTTCTTCCTCTTCTTTCCTACCATAGGTTTGAGCTCTCCCTTTGCTTTGAGGCATCTAATAATAGATAAGCACAAAGCTTAACAACCATTTCCCATGTAGTTTCTTCCCCCAGTCGAAGTGTGCTCCAACTTGCTCTAATTGCACCCTAAGCAAGAACAACCAGCACAGAATTGGAGCATGTTCTGGTGAAAACCATACGGTTACTCTCAGGAAAAGTTCTGTTGGAGAGGAGCGTCCTTGCTGCACAGATGCTTGTCCTCCTCTCCTTTTGTTCTCATCTTTCTATAAAATGAAGCTTTTGATTTTAAAGTCGATGTATGCCTTCAACAACAAGCCCTGCTAGTAAACCTACACATGGTACACTTACAGCATTTCTTTGCATTTCCTACAAAAAACTTGAAAAAAAAAAAAGCACATAGACAATAGAACTATTTGCACATCTCAGTAAATGCCAACAGTTAAACGCATATTCTGTACAAGAACTGTTTATAAAAATACACTGAAACTACCTACCCACTTTAAAGGAAAATATATGAGCTAGCATATAGTTTACTAGAAATATTTTTACTAGATCAACTAAACACCTACATACTGATTTTATTTTATTGTTCAGATCGATACATTTTGCTGTGCAAAAGTATATAAAAAAGGAAAATTTACCTGTTAATATCCCTGACTGATACATTAACAGTCCAGTAGAATAGTCCCATACCTATAGGGAAAAACAAAATAAGATAGGCAGCTACGTAGATCTTTAAGGAAAAAACAAACTTTTAAAGGCCATCAAGTGGTGAAAACGAGGAAATGCAGCCACTGAAAGCGATGCAATATTGGAAGGTTGTTTTCCACAGGGTTTGTTTATTTGTTTGCCTCCTTATTGTGTCGGGCTCTGTTTAATCGATAAGTGCCAGAGTTTATTTGCCAGATAATAAAAATCACCAAAGTTAACACTTCACTATACTGTTTTGACTATGAAAAACCTTCATTGTCATTAGAAATAGATAAATAAATAAAAATAATTAATTTTTATGATAACTTTGCAAGCAATTCTTAAAAACAATATCTTGGTCTCTATAATATCAAAGATGACTTTTGCTTAGCTTTCAGCAAATATTTTTAGGAAAAAAAAGACAACATTAATTCAAAAATTCATTAATTCTATTATTTTTTTTTAAATGCAGCTCAAGAATTTCCTTGCCTTGAAGCTTCTGTCTTCAGACACTGATATAAGCATATTTTTCTCCCACGTGCAAAACTCAGCAGCAGTCACTGGAGCCAGGTGGCCATTCAATTTAACTAGTATAGCTTCATTCTACGAATAGGAAAGTCAAAATAAAAGCAAAACAGATTTCAAAACAAAACTGGCAATTAATTCAAGGTCTTAATAACTAAGAATTATTGCTAAAAATAAAATCAGACTTAGGTTCAAATTATAAATTCAACAAGATTTTCTTAAGCCAAATATAGCCACGTATATCATTCTGCTGGCAGAAAACACCACATGTTGCATTTGCTTTTTCAAAGTGAGTGATAAAGGAGTAATTTTTCAGATGTTTTCATAACACTGAGATATCGTTTAACTTCAACACTTTACTCTGTCATCATTTTTATGACGTGTCATTGATAATGCTATTCAGCATTCATTTGTATTTGTTTTCTTCTAAACAAAAATATGAATGCATACATTACCACATCATGATTTTATTGAAAGAGATGAACTTTAAGAAACAACAGCACTGTGGCTACAAAGAATGGTATCTCAACTTTGCACTTAACATGTAGATTCGATTTCCAGCACATACTGCCACTTGTTGATCATCTGGACTAAATCTTACATGAAGAACCAATCTCAGAGTTCCAATAATAATTCCTTGAGGTGTTAACCCTGCAGCAATTTTATTATTACTGAGATTTAGCAAAATCTAAAACTCTGATGCAGCAAGATTCTCACAAACATTGCATAGCAGCTATCTAACAAGACATTTATACCAGTATCTGTCACGAAAATATACAGAGTAACCCATCATTTATTAATATATAACAACATGGGTTGGAAGATCATCTAGTCCAATTAGACTAGGTTATTGGAAAGCAAAGCGCAGAACTATATACCAGGAAGATTTCTCCATCTACCTCCTTACCTAGACCATATATGGCACTCTTTGCAACACTAATAATAAGCATGCATATCAAATCTCACTAATGTCAAGGATAGCATTTTTGTAGCAGAATGGCATGTCTAGAGAACCTAGTAGTGCCTTGTTCATTTTGGAGACAGGAAATCCTGATTCAAACCCAGCAGAGCAGAGATTTGAAAAATATTTCTGAATATTTTTGATGAATATTTCAGCCACTCAACCACTAAGCAAGGGAGACTTTTCTTCTCCTGGTTTTAATTCTTCTCTGGGAAAAGGCTGAACAGGGGAGTACACCACTACAAATCATTGCATAGTAGGATGAGAAGAATGGCTTTGAGAACAGACATCTTTCATCCCTCTTATCACCACATCATTATGTTCATCTCAGTCATTCTGCAGACCCACATTTTATGATGCTGCCTTCAACACGGTACAGATTTTGGACATCTTATCAAGTCTTAGGATTTCATAGGCTGCAAAATAACCAGAACACAGCCACAACAGCTACAGATGTCTTTTTCTAGGTTTTACTCTAGACACTGAGGAGTCTTTCTATAACAGATTAAGGTATCAAGGTTTATCAGCATGGAGAGATGAATCACATAAAGAACTCAACTTCCTGACATTTGATAAAAATAACGTGAAAAAAAATAGTCCAAGACTGTGCAGAGAGCAGTCTGGGCAGAGACAGTCTACACAGCATCTGCTGAAGAGTGTGTGGATAGAGACAGAAAGGTGAAGAAGGAAATCTAGTAGCAGTGAATCTGGCTTTCAAATGTCTTTATATTAAATATACACAGACTGTCTACTGATCTCCCACTAAGTGACTCTAATTAATTTCCATGTTTGTTTCCCCTGAATTTTTAGTCCAATTTCATGCCCACACCCTGAATCATTCCCTGAAACTCTATGTTATACTTGCATGGATTAAAGTGTAATGATAACATTCATTATAAAAGTATTTAAAATATTCTCATTTCTTTACGAGCGTTTTTTTGTGGGTTTTTTTTTTTTTAAATAATATATTTTAATAATATGTAGCTTTGCACATTCACTGTGGCAACGTGAGTTTTGTGAGTACAAAACCCAATTCCTACACATTAAATGATAGGCAAATCAACATCATTTTTAACAATGATTTTTTCTCCATGCCTTCCCTTTTGACGTTTTTCTACAGCATACAGCGGGAGGAGTTGTTACCTGTGCAGCAGGGCTGCCAGCCGTATTCCAGACGCACAGCTCGTTGCGATTCAGCGGGAAGGCGCAGTGCTGGTGTCCGCACGCCACCTGGACGAGGCACTCCGGCAACCTGGACTTGAACAGACGTTTTTCGCGGACGACATCAGGGTCTTCGCTCCTTCCCCACGAACAACTGTCGCCCTCGCTTTCCATCCTCCAGCGGGGCACCGCCGGCGGCTCGGGGTGCGTCCCGACCTCCTAACTGCGCGGGATCGGGACGAAGCCGCCCAGCCGCCGAGCAATGGGCGGGGAGAGAGAGCTCGTGGGAGGTCACTATGGCAACTGCATCGCTGCCGACGGGTCGCCGAGAGGGACAAGCGCCGCTGCGCGCTGCGCAGTCACACGGGAGCAGGTGGGCGGAGCGGGTTGTCAGAGCGACGGCCGCGCGTGCCGCCCAACTCTCACGATAGCAGAGGGCTCAGTCTGCGGCTAGCGCGCAGCCCCGCCCGGCCCGCCTGCCGTGGTGTGCGGGAGAGGCGGCGGCGGCGGCGGCGGCGGCGGCGAGGGGCGGCGGCGAGGGGCGGCGAGGGGCGGTTGCGGGGCGGGGCTGGGAGGCGGCGCCCGCTCCTCGCGCCGCTGTCCGGGCCGGGTTCGGGAGGAGCGGCGAAGCGAGAGGGGCGGCGCCGGGCCCGGAGGCTCTTTGGGATCGGCCTCCGCGCTGCCTCTGTGCGGCCGCTGCCGTCGGGGTGTGCCGGCCCGCCTTGGGGCGGGATTTCTCCGCGCCGCCCTGCCGCACGTCTATGGAGCCGCGGCCTCGCAGTCGCCGAAGCCCCGGGGCGGGTTGGAGGTGAGCTGCACCGCGAAAGGTAGAAGGCTGTTTTTCTGTCGCTGTTCGGAGGGGTTTTTGTTGGTTTGGAAGGTTACGAGGGCAGGGCTGTTCTCTTGTATGCTGTCGTTGCAGAATTGGGGCCTTGTGGCCCGTGGGACCGTAAGCTGGGAGCTGTAGAAAAGTTGGTGTACTGTTGCTCATCTGTCTGTTAGCTGTAAAACCCGTGCGATTTAAGTGACGTTTCAGCGGGAGTCATGCGGTTTGTTTTGATGCTAGCAGGTTACTAACAGTGTAGTAGTAGCTGTCATTTTTAAGGTAATTGTACAGTCTTTGCGGAAGGCACGAAGTGATGGAAGCCATCTGAAGCTTCAAAGCACCCTTGACTGGCATTTAAATTCGGTCAGCTGCATTCTTTGGAAGTCTTTGGCAAGGTTTAGAGCTCGTGCATTGAGTGCAGCTGTTGTGCTGAGGCTGCCTGGGCAGCAGCGTGCCATGAGGGAGAGGAAAGGGTGCGGGTGCCTTGACTGTGTAACAGCCCCTTCCCTCTCTGCCCTGCCCCAGCAGCCTGAGCTGTCGTGTAGGTAAGTGCTGTAAAGAGCTGAGTGTTCGTATAGTAACAAAAACTTGAAAGTGCACAGACGCTTCTTCAGTGACAATATGCCGCTTTTGGGCAGAGAAACAATCTACACATCATTTAGCACGTTGTGTTTTCTCAGTAAATAACCAGCTTTTATTGAAGTTGCTTGATTTGGTGTGAACAAAAACTGATTCCATCCAGGAATGAAATATACTAACTCTAAATCGTTTTGTATTCGCAGAGTACTGGACTTGACAATAGGAAGAATCAGAATAAAACGGAAGAGCCATGGCAGCATGCTGGAGGAGAATCCTGATAGTATTTGTGGCAGCTCGAGTACCATGTTTGGTACATACCTTTGAGGAAGAGGATGTACCTGAAGAATGGATTCTTCTTCATGTTGTTCAAGGCCAGATTGGAGCAGGAAACTGCAGCTACTTGAGACTAAATCATGAGGGAAAGATAGTACTTCAGATGCAGAGTTGAAAAGGTGATGCGGATGTGTATGTATCCGATATGACTCTTCACCCCAGCTTTGATGGGTACGAGTTACAGTCTGTTACTTGTGGCCAAGACGTTGTCCACGTAGCAGCACACTTCCGCCGACCAGTGGGAATAGGGATTTATGGGCATCCCTCCCACCAGGAGAGTGAGTTTGAAATGAAAGTCTGCTATGATCAAACAGTCGTACAGCATCCATTTGGCGAGGAGATGGAGGCAAGCCAGAAATACTTGCACTCTACAGAAGATGAATCTCAGGATGAAGAGTCTGTTTTCTGGACTAATTGGAATCTTGAAGGTAATACTTGAAATTCTTTTTCAAATTGATACATGATGGACTAAATCACATTTCAGTTTGTGAAATTGAACACGAATAACTTTCTATAATATTTAATACTCTTTATTGTTTCCTGAAGAAGTATTCAGTTTACTTTTCGTAAATCAGAAGGAAAGTGGTGGGGAGAAAAAAAGCCATATTTAATTTTATATTGTAAGTTTTTTTTTCCCTAAAAGTAAAATGAGCAGCAACTGTGCTATTTGCAGTATTCTTCAGAGATCAGGGCTTAAAACTGAATGTAGAGCTGGGGATCCCTAAACAGGTGCTTAGGAAAAATTAACTCTTAATGATTTTCTGTCATTAGTTTCTTGATAAAGAGTGAAATACAAACTGCTGCTCTGTAGTGCCCCCTCAATTTGGAGCATATTTAAAAATGAATCCTGCTCTTCTGACAGGTTACCTTCAGTATAACTAACAAGCAATGGCTTTGAAGCGTACTGAAGTTGAGGGATGTAGGGTGAAGGAAAAAAAAAAAAAAAACAGCCAAATAAGGGGATGGAGGGGCTATAATTTGACTGCTTGTGCTGTACATCAGTCATCTGTAAGCAGAGGCCTGTCCAGTCACTCACCACCTCTGCAAATCCATGACCTGAATCAAGTGCATGTTACTTCAGTATTACAGTAGGGAGGGAAAGCCTTCAGCTGTTGTTACTTGTCAGTAGAACATTCTCATTCCTCATTAAAAGCAATGCAGTATATAGTACCTTAAGCCTGAGAGGTATTTTCTTACATCTCCCTTTTATAGCTTTTTGAGATTGATTTTTTTTTTTTTAATGTTTACAGTCCCTTTTTTTTCCCCTGTAAATTTATATCAATAATTCATTAGTTTGCAAAGAAAATTTTTGCTGAAAGGAATTTTCAGAATATCGTAAGAAAGTCATATTGTGTTCACCTTTTCCCTCAAAGTTAGTCTTTTCCAGGAGTACTTTTTGCCTTGTTTGAGTCTTTCAAATTAATTGCTATGCAAATAGTATGTATTTAAATTGCTCTGTAATTTTCTTTTCACAGAGCTTACAGATGAGTACACTGAAATAAATAAGTGTGGTACTTAATTTTATACAAATGGTGCATGTACCATTTAAATTTCATTATATGAAGCTTTTTCTTTTAGAACAGAAATTTGACTTTTTTGTCTAGATAGCTGACAGGACGTGATTAGAGACCCAAAATTAAAAGTTTATTGGATAAAAAGAAAAACGCAGTGGTATTGTTCCTCCTAAAAGTGGTTGGTTAAATAGCACCAAAGTATCACTTCAATTTGTGCAGTTACATTTTGAAACAGCAAGGCTTTTTAGGGGAGTTTAGCCTTCCTTGCTGTTTTTGCCCCTTCTTCCTCCTCTTCTGGGGCTGGGAGGGTCTGACAACAATCACAAATCCAGCGACCTACGAAAAGAAAGCTATCAATTAATGGGAAACTACCTTTTTTGTATTCACTCATCTAGTTATGCACCTTTCACCATTTCAACAGGTTCTCAGCAACTTGTAGCACTTTGTTTAATGCATAAAACCAGCTCTTCTTTAAAATGTTAAGTATCTTTTCCAAAAGGTACAGAAAGCAGCATGTACAGTTCACCATCCCTTGCAGACTCACTGCATGTAACAGTTGGTTACTTCAACACTTGTGGATCTCAAGAAGGGCCAGCACTGCTAAGGCAGTGGTTCTTAGAAAAGAAATGAGAAACTACAAGGTTACAAGTTGGGTTTTCATAGGAATGACCGCAGTTCAAGGTTGTGGGTGGTTACAGCAGAAGAGGATGGCAGTTAAGAATGTTGCTATTGTGCCACGGGCTAGGAGGGCTTGTTTCCCAAACCAATGTGAGTTATTTCAGTGCAGTTGGGCAGCACAGATTAAAGTGCTGGCAGGAACTCAGCACCAGACCTTGTACTAAAACCTGTTAATGGAGGGAACAGTAACGGCTTGAGCAAAGAGCAGGAATATTAACTATTTATATTACAACAGCTGGAATCTCAAAAGCTGCTTTGCTCATTTTAAAGTTTTGTAGCAATATTATCTATTTTGCTCAGATTCTCTCCTTAAGTCAGAATGAAAGCTGAATCAGCCACAGAACCTGGACTGACATGAGAGCAAGCTCTAGTGCTTTCCCAAATGGGAATGTATATTTGAGGTAGTAGTTACAGGGAATACTGTCGCTGAATACGTCACCACAGACATAGCATGGATTTAGTATCATGTGAAAAGCAGTGCTGCTACCAGTTACGCCTCTGAAGTTTTCTTTACAGGGCCTTGAGTTGGCCAGGAGATACCAATGAGCAGGTGATTCAAAGGTACAAGCTGCCTGAAATTTAGGTACCTCACTTCCAGATATGACGTCTAAGAATAAAAAGGGCAAGGAAAGGTGTTTAAAAAGTTGCTTACAAATACTATATTAAGCATACTTTTTAATTTAGAAATTAAAATAATAGCACACTTTCTTAATGTGAAAGCTGTATTCCAGCAATATGCAGCAATACAGGTGTCTTTACAGGTTTCTTTTAAGAAAAGAGATCATTATTCTCAGTATTCTGTGGAAATGTCAGTATTCTGAGGAATATTTAAAACAAAATAGCTCCAAGTGGGTCTGGATTTTGTTGTAAAAGGCAATTACGTTTCCTATTCAGGAATTGCCAGGTTAAACTGTGCACAACTAAATATACAGAAATAAAGCTTATGAAAAAAATGGGACCCTACCGGATGCTTTCCAGCGCTATTGTTCATTCTGACCCTTCACACTGCTTTTAAACTTCTTTCAAAAGCAACACATCTATTCTGACAGAATCCCCAGGACTCAGAGGAGGTGGGAAGAGAACAATTAAATCTTTATTACCTGAGGGAAAAGCGTCAAGCCTCACACAGAAAGTGTGATAACCACGGTCACATACATCACAGAACATCATTTCTTCTTCATGATGAGGCTGCCCACACGTAATGCATGTTTTACACTGCATACATTGCCAAGGGTAAGTCTTAATCATAGCAACAAGCTCTGGGGTCATATCAAGGCAAGAAGGGTGGCTTAGATTAAAACCAATATTATTACTATGTCTGAAATGAAATGTAAATTATTTAGACTGCTTTTACAGAAGCTGAAGCCGAGCTCACCTCCTGGTGAGATCTGATAGTGCACTGAACGTGTCAGTACACGTAACATTAAATAGGAAGCTTTAATGAAGGAGAGAACAGGCAACAGAACTGTCGTACACAAGTACAGAGACTTCCACCAAAATTCTGTCAGAGATTCTCTCTTAGGAATCCAGTTAGTGCATGCAGATACTTACCACTGTTGTCACACTGGGAGCAATGTATAAGAGCTTCAGCTTTTCCTTTCTTGGACTCCTTACCCTTCAGACAAATTCCACACATAGCATTTGGAATGACCTTTGGCTGGAAGGGTAGAAGAGGACTATAAATTCATTCCAGAAGAATTCACAGATTTAGCAGGAAACGTGTCTCCTTAACTCTTAAAATTAATGATTTATCTGCTGTGTGAACCTTAGTACATAGGACAATAACTGACAATGAGTGCTGTTTCAATCTTTGATTAACTATGTACAATTTTGCATTTGGCACGCCTGTAAGTGAGCATGGTGTAAGTTCAGCTGGAGTAGAGCGTGTAGCAGTGTCTTCCCCTGAATTCATCAGCTAACAATCCTCTACATGTAAATTACATGATGTAACATTAAAAATTTCAGGGATTTTGGACTTTTTTTTTCCACCAAAATAGAATACTTTGTGAATGGCCATGCAGATTTTCCATGTGGAATAAATTAAATACAATTTCCCCTTTGCATTGACTCTCTAAGTATAGAAATTTAGTTATAAAAGCAATAAACTAGATTTTTGTATCATTAGTTTTAAAGTATCTGGTTAACTGTATTATATACTGCTACCAGTCATAACCACAGTAAGAAATACCCACCATTGTACCTAATTATAGTTTCATAATATTTCTAAGAGATCATCTGGAGCCTATTTGAGTGCGTGAGATGCATTTAGAAGGTAAGAGAGAAATAGGAGCCTGTTAAATAGAGCAACGTTTGTGGATTAATTTTGTGTCCAAAACAAAAAGACAAACCCACAGAGTTGTAACTCAGTGATGATCAAAAAAGATACGAGGCATTACATTTTTCAGAACATCTGCACGAGGACCAAGGAACAACCCAAGCATTACGAACTTCAAACACATTTCAGTACATTGTTGAGTTTTGACCACTGCTTAATGATTTCAAACCCAATTTCTCACTAATTTCAATATGGTCCTCACTGATTTTAATGACTATTGCCAGAGTTTTGAAAAGAAATACTGCTGCAAAGGCACAGCACCTAGAGGGAATTCAAGACACATTCCATTTTCTGTGGAACCAAATGGCTCGTCAGTAAGAACAGTCCCAGTCAAGCACCAACCATTTGTGGGGAGAAGAATGAAGTTTAATTAAAAAAAAAAAAAAAGAAAAAAAGTATATATTTAAAAACAACAAACAAAAAACAGATATTTTGTAATGCAACTTATAGTTAAGTGCGTCTGTTGCCCATGCCAGTTTTTATGCTAGTGCCTATATCTAGTTAAAAAAATAAGAATAATCTGAACTCGTATGTAAGCAGTCAGGACACACTGCTTAAGGATTCATGAAGTGTTCCATCTGTTTAAGTAAAAACACAGTTACTGTCTCTGATGCTTACTGGTCTAAACACTTTTATTTAAAAAGAACAAAAAGCACCATACCAGCTCTTCACTGGTAACTTCCTACAAAAGCTGACAGAGGCATTCACACAGACTTTTTTTGCTTATTTATTTTAAAAAACCATAGTCAACCTGTTTTACACATAAACATAATGAAGCAATAAAAGAAGTCTAACATTCACAAAAGTCTCTACAAAGTAATAAATGTAATGGAAGCAAAAACACACACAAAGTCTCTTACTGTTAACTAATCTATGTGTCCTACATGTATGCCTTTATACCCTGCTTCCCTCAACAAAAGTGGCACACGCTTAAACTTTGTCAGTGTTGTAGCATCTGCCCTTCTGTTGTTCGGCCTACATTCTAATTTATATTGTGGTTGTGTTTTTATCTATTTTCTAAGTAAATCAAGCCTTTCTAGAATAGCAAGTGCACTTCTCTAATCAGACTTCCAGTTTGTTACAAATTTGTATCTCACTGCCTTCAATATTCAGCAGCATGCTCCCTTGTACTCCATCAAAACTAAAGTGAGCTACTTTCTGGTCACTGTACTTGCATCAGGGTACGTGCATTAACACTCTGCTCTATATATTTCTAAAGTCAGACACTGATACAGATGCATTAATTAAAACTGCTTCCATCTACACTTACTTCACTAAATTGTGTTTATTAGAAATCGTGCATTCAGGGGGTGGGTAGGATGGGAATCACAGCCTATTAACAATACAGTTCCAACAGTATGGAAGTAATTTTTTTCTTTTTTTCTTTTTTTTTTAATAAAAAAGGAAAAAAAAAAATGAAAGTGGTCCGTGAGCACTCCAGATGAGATGTCCCAGCACTGTGGCCCATTCTGCAGACTGAAAGCAGTATCGCACTCTCGTATCTTCTTGCTTCTCCTTTCTTGCCAGAGAGAGGTGCTGAGCCCAGTGCCAAGATCTACATGAAAGCGGTGCAAGAGGTCCTTTCAGAGAGAGCTCGTCTCCAGGCTGGAGGGCTTCCCACAGCAGCAGGTCCCAGCTCAGGGAGAAGACCTTCCCCTGCCGTGTGCCCCCGCTCTGTCTCCAAGTCCCTGGCTGGAGGCAAACGCAAGGGCTTGGAAGCAGAGCAGCAAACAGCAGCGCAGCTGCCTGCGAACAAAAGAGCGAGGGCTGAGAGCGGAGGCAGCGTGCTGGCTCCAGCAGCACAGCCTGGGCCTGCTGCAGCACAGAGCTCCAAGCTGAGAGGTAAGAAGGTGCTGTGGTACCACCCTGCAGGGCAGTGCTGCCCTTATCGAGCACACTGAAGTTGCAGAGGGTTTGCTTTGCTTTTTCCTTCTCTGCAGAGGGGAAAAGAGTTGAAGCCTACGAAGGCCCAAGGCATTGAGGTGCCATGTAACCCCGTCTCTTTCCGTTACCTCCATGGTGGTCTTCTGCACCTTTCCACTGGAAATGTCATTCACTGAGAGGCTTCCAATTTCCTTTGTCTTTTTCCTGACATCTGTTTTTATGGTACCCATGTTTCTGCAGTTTTGCTGCAGACAAAATGAATTCAGTTTTATTCTCGCTTTACAGCAAGAAGACAACGAAAAGCAAGAAGAGTGGAACTGAAGAAGGCTGCTCTGAGAGCTGCTGCTGCACATGCAGAGGTGAGTCCTTGGTGAGCGCAGACACGGCTCTTGCTGTGCTCAGTGGCTCCGTCTGTCAGACATGACAGATATTGCAGAATCCCAGGGCAAGCAGTGTAATAGAAAAACACCCAGCTGTGTGTTTGAGGAAATCAGCCGTCAGTGAGAGCTGCCCAGGGGAGCTTGGATGCCTTCCTCTGGCTTGAGAAGGGCATGTTGGTAACGGCCGGAGGGTTTTGCTGTGATAAAGAGCCTTGCCATGTCGGGCACTGCGAGCTTGGAAACCTCGTTCCCCCAGCAGAGCATGAATCTTACCATAGGCAGCTGCTGTGGGAAGTAACGCCAGTGACCTGAATGGCAGGAACGTGCTGTGCTGCATGGGGCCATCCTGCAAGTGTACTGATCAGACTTGCTTAAGGAGATCTCCCCAGATTGTTCCTGTCCTATCTCTAACTTGCCTTGTTTCTTTCCAGTGCTCCGCAATGAACAGCCTGGTGGAGATGATGCAGAAGCTGCAGCTGAAGGACTGAGAGGACGAGCATCAGCAGGCAGTGCTGCAGCGCGCAGCATTACAGGGCAGCGTTCCAAGTGCCGCCAACTCGGCACCACGAGTTTGGTTGTAGTCAATAAAAAACAGCTACAATTAGAGATCGACAAAGAGCGCACGGCCTGATTTGTCCTGTGGCATTCCATGAGCTGCTGCACTCCTACTGGTCCAGAGTAGAACCTATGCAGCTTCGGAGCACCAAGCCGCCATCCTGGCACGGTTTTTGGAGGCAGTGCTCCAAGCTCTGGGCTGTAATACCCCTGACAGTGAAAACACAACTTGCATTTTAACGCGACACTGCTGTGCTTTGTACCAAATCAGTGCTCCTTGGGTCTCTGAGGTAGGACAGGGTGAAGGGGAGCGGCATGAAACTGTGTGCAGGAAATCTGAGGGTGGGAGGGCACTGCCGAACACAGCTGGTGCATCTCTGTGCAGTTTTGCCTTCCCTGGAGGAACCCGGAGATTCCCAGTAGTTTTCTGCTCCTGTACTGCAGTGTGAGCATAAGGTTCTGCTGCCTCCTTCTTCTGGAAGATCCTCTGCTGCCATGGACATCTGATACAGGCACCTGTCTTTTTCTGTTTGTTTTTTAATCAGGACACATTATGCCTGTTGTGTTTTCTGCACGTTACTTACCAAAGTCACCATGAAAGGGTTTTGATTTTCCTGCAGTCAGATTTGCTCTCACATAACAAGCTTCTATAGCAGAGTCCATCTGACTTTTGAAATTATTTTGTTGAGGTTCAAGTCATTCTAGTCTTTATAGTTTATAATCTTTATAGCACCACCCTTCCCTCCTGCTTATAAGTTCCCATTTAATTACTGGAAGGCCACATCAGGTTTCCCCAGAGCATTCTCTTCTCCAGGCTGAACAAGCCCAGCTCTCACTGCTGGCTGTGGTGAAGTTTTTCATCCACCAGGACGCTGAAGTCCTTCTCAGCAGGGCCGCCCTCCATGAGTTCTTCTCCCAGCCTGCACAGATATCTGGGGTTGCCCTGACCCAGGTGCAACACCCTACACTTGACCTTGCTGAATCTCATTAGGTTCAGGTGCTCCCTCTCAGATGAAGATTTTGAAACAGCTTTGTGAAGAAATGAAAGAACCTTGAGAGCAACAAGAGTTCTCTCAGGCTGGACGTTAGGAAAAACTCCTCCAAAAGAGTGGTTGGGCCCTGGACAGACTGCCCAGGGAGGGACTGCAGTCAGATTCCCTGGAGGCGTTCAGGAAATGTTTAGGTCTGCATATGGGAACTGCTAAGTCACGGCCTGAACCTCTGATTGATCACCTGAGGCGAGCCATGAGTCAGCCAGAGGAGCACAGGCAATTCAGCTGTGCTGCCCTCCTGGATGTATTTAAGAGCTGGCTGCCAGTGGGGAAGGAGCTCTTCTGGAGATTGGCCCTGCTGGAGTTTTGTGAGTGAGCCCTGGGTAGGAGTAAGCCTTCTGTTTGTTCTCTTTTTGTTATCATAGTCTGCTTCATCAAACTCTCTTGTTTATTTCATAATTATAACATCTTACTAGTCATTGATTACACAGTGTGGCACTGAGGAAGATGAGTGATGTGGAACGCGTTTCTTTAGAATCGTTTCAGAACGGCATTTCACTTAATTGTGAACCAGGCAAGGGGGTGCAGAACAAACAGAGGCAAAACAGAGTGGAGGGGGGGAGCTGAGGAATGCAGTCTCGTCTCTCTCCTGCAGCAGGCACTTGTGCTCATGTATTGGTTCAGACTGTGACTTGGAAAGTCCGCTACAAGTCACAGTAATGAGCAGTGGGGGTGGGCAATGTGATAATAGCTTCTTGGAAACAGTTGTGATATTCCCTCCTATTCTAATTGTAATATCAGGATAATCTACACCTGACCTGGTACAAGACCTTTCTTGCATTTTCTTCCATCTCTTTCCCTGTGGTCCAACAGCCAATGATTTTCTGTACAAGAGAAACTTCTCAAAAAACAGGACAGTTCTTCTCCTGGATGCATACCCTGGGGAGGATTTCAGGTAAGAACGCTGAGGGCAGGCAGCCATTCCTCTGCTTTTCTTTACCCCTTCCCTACAAGTAGCCCAGCTGCAGTGTCTTGCTCCCAGCACCTCCCAAAACCCCCTTCTATTCCCACCAGGGATCTAAAGGAGAGTGAGTTGGAAGGAAAAAGTCTCCTCTCAGGCCTCCCACTTAGCTACATCTTTCACATGCAGCAAAATCGTGGGCTTTGCTCTGCTCTGTGTGTCACTGGAAGAAAGCACCGCATTGGAAAATGAGGATCTCGGGGTTCCAGGGCTCTGAGGAACGTGGCCACCCCATCTGTCAGAGCCAAAGGGCCTTGGGAGAGTCCCCATCATCCCTCTTCAAGGAGATGGCACCGAGTCGCTCCTATTATGAGAGCGAGAGGAGGTTCTAGTCTATGTTCACGTCTTTATCCTCAACAGAATAACTTTTAAAAGCCAGATGGCCTCTGCTATAGAAGCAGATGTCAAATGTGGCTTTTCTCCATGGAAAACTGATGCCTGGCAACTTGGAGACTAACGTATATGTGTGTAGAGATGTTTTTTTCCCTTTTAATTTCAATAGTAAACTGAGTCTATACTTTTAATTCATGATGAAATGCTCAAAATGTGTATTCTTGTTCTCTGCCAGTGCTTGGCTGACGGAGTTTTTGGCTGTTCTGTGGCATGGAATGCAACCAGCATGGAAGCATCGTTTGTCGCTGTGGATTCTGAGTAAGATTTCTCACCCTCTGCTCATGATGGGTAAGAGTTCAGATGTCCAACGAGAATGCTTGAGCTCTGCTTCTCCAACATGTGTTTTTGTGTAAGTAAAATTGAACCAGTGACTCATTTCTAGCAGTGGTGACCAGCTCAGATGTGTTGGATGGTATGGTGGACATTGAGGAGCTGCTCACCTGGATCAGCGGTGAGTTTGAGGACGCAGAGCTGGTGTGTGGGTGTCTGCACAGAGTGGGTGTAGCAAGGCAGCTGTCGCCGTTTGGGGGATGCTCTGGCTGTTTCAGATGTGGCAGGTGCTCTCGAGGATCCCCGGGAGAACCAAGATGGTTCCAAAGTCAGAGAGAAATACCTGAAGGGTGACCTGCTTCAGGACGAGCTGCTGGGGGAAGTAGACAGCCAGGAAAGAGAGCAACTCATTGCATGGATCAGTGCCACGGAGCCACCAGCAGCCCTGCCTCTCCTTGCTTCGTCACCCAGCTCCCCGACTTCCCACAGTACAGCAGGAGGTCAGCAAGGAAGCATGGGCTGCTGCCTGGACCCCCCCCGACCCACTGTGGGGGCTGCTGCCATCCCTCGGGCAGCTCTCCAAGCTGCAGGGCTGGCCTTTGCTGCTGCCTGCTGTCGCACCACCAGAACTACCGCTGCCGACCCCTCTGGCTGCTCCTGCGCCTCCTTCGCTCCACCCTGCACAGCGCATGGATGTGGTAGATTTCACAGTTGCTTGTTTTTCAAAGCAATCTCTTATGGGGAACCATACAGAAAAACTCAGGTTTGTTTGAGCCCCTATAATTTCCACGATAGCTCGTTCTGGTGTCCGGAAGTTCGTACTACTTCCCAAACATTGGCTGGGGATGTCAGGGACAAAATGGAGGTCAGCACTGGGGGCGTGCTGGGGACGTGCTGAGGACATCCTGGGGTTTGGGGGAGGAGGTGGCAGAGGTGGCCAGTGAAAACGGAAGGAGAGTTTTGTTTTACAAAGATGGTTTTGCTTAATAAAAATGTTATCTCCTGATGAGGTTCTGGCTCCGTGTCAGTTTCTCCTCAACGTGTCAGCAGGATCCTCATGCATCCCCTGCTCATGTCTGTCCCCCTGTTCCTCTCTGTGTCCCTACGTATCACCTCCTGTGTCCCTTCCACGCTCCCCTCTATGTCACTTCTGCTGTGTGCCTTCCATGTTGCTTCCCAGTGACCCCGTGATGGTTTCTGGTATCCCCAAAGCCACCTCAAGCACACCAAGGGGTCCCGGTGTCCCCATGGCAGAGCTCCTGGCATCCTCGTTGTTGGTTCCGGGATGCTCAGAGCCACCATGACCCCACAAAGGGATTCTGGGCTCCCCGTGGGGCTCCTGGTATCTCCAAGGCCATCGTGACCATGTACCCGTCAATCACCACATGTCCCCTTGATGCCACCATGTCCCCTTCTGAAATGGCAGGAGATTGGAGACTCCCAGACCCAGCAGGGAGGTGACAGGGTTCACCCCCAGCCCCTGGCCACAGAACCGCCTAGTGTGGTTCTGGAGCGGTCCTGTTGCATCCTGCCACAGAGCAGGGGCTCCTGGAGTCACTGAGGGGACACTGAGGTGTCTCGAGGGGCTGCTGGGGGTCAAGATGGAAGGGGTGGAGCCGGAGCTCCAGGCTGCAGGTCTCTGGGGGGTGACTGCAAACCCGGGGATCCCAACCCCTATGGAGTCCCCTCACATTGCCCCAGGACCTCTCAACCCCTCCAAAATCCCCCAGTGCCAATGAGAACTCCAGCCTCAACGGGACTCCCCATTTTTTCCCAAATGTAATAAAGCCCCTGGAAGAAAGACAGGACCCCTGGGAATGCACACACCCTCCCAGCCCTTGTTAGGACTCTCCCCATTAAAACAGGAGCCCAGAGAGCCGCACAACCCAACGGCACCCCCAGCCACAATGGGACTCCCCAGTCCTCCCAAGACCAGTAAGACCCCCTCCAACAAATCATATAGGAGACCCTGGAGTCCCCGGAGTCCCCAGCCCCAATGAGAGACCTCCTAACCCTCCCACCACCAAGACCATCACCTCCCCGCAAAGTCAGGACCTAACCCCAATGGGATGCCCCCATAATCTCACTCTTTTGGGGCCCCACATTACTCCCGTGTTCTCCTGCTGTCCCTTGGTGGTTTTGGTGTACCCAGCATCCCCCCATTGTCCCCTCCCTGGTGGTTCTGTGCCCCCATGTCCCCTCGGTCCCTGTCCAAGTGGCTCTGGGGGCCCCTGGGCCGCCCTCAGTGTCCCCCTTTGTTCCCTCCCCAGTCGCTCTGGGTTCCCAGTGCAGAAGTCATCGCTGAAAAATGACAGTTGTGTGTCTGCATCTGCAACTTCGGCTGGAAGTCCTAGGGCTTCCTCACACCTCGATTAGAAAGGAAACAAAAGCAGGAAAAAGACACTGCAAGTTGAGTGGTGCTGAGGCAGCAATGACTGAAAAGGCAGAGCCCTGTACAGCATCCCCCAGGGAGGGACGCCTGGCAAGAGATCAAATACCTGCATCTCGCTCTGCAGGTCATCAGCGCGGTGACTCGTCATGCTAGAAAGGGGTGGGGGAAGGGGGACAAGTTGTTCTCCCCACACGCACAGTAGAAGACAGTAACTTTGGCTAAAACAAAATTTGAGAGTCCTCCGCGTAGAAAGAATTTTGTGTTTTTAATGAGGGATTTGGGACAAATTTGAAGAAATTTGAAGGAGAAGGGGAAAGGAAATGGGGACATCATCCTCCAAGAGAGAAGCAGGACAGCGCAGGGCAGGCAGCGGATTCCCGAGGTGGCTGTGCATAAATAAAGGGCAACCGTCGGCTTCTCAGTTCTCCGCTCACGCAGGGTGAGCTGCACCCCGCAGCTGTCAGGGCCGGGCAATGAAGAACAGCACGTCGCAGATAACCTGGGAGACCGAGGAATCCACCGCGGGCGACACGGAGATGTCCAACAGCCGCGACTCGTGCAGCGTGAACTGCGAGCGGCTCTCGCCCACCTCAGCCAGGGCGAGCAGCGCCCGAGCCGCTCGGCGCATCATGTCCACGCTCGGCGGCTCGCAGGGCGCGTTCTGCTCGGGCACCTGGCCGGCCTGGCTCTGCTGGCACTGCGCGGCGGCCAGGCCGTCCTCCAAGAAGCCCAGCAAGTCGCCGACGCTCCTCTCCTGCGAGGCAATCGCCCTCGCTGCCAGGCTGTCCCCCTGTGCCAAGGCGGCCAGTAGGACCACCGCCATCTCTCGGCACACCGGGCTCTCTCTGTCGCGGAGCAAACGCAGCAGGGTGCTGTACAGCATCTCCAAGCGGCTGGTGGGGGGAGCCGCGAGGATCAAATCCACGTTGGTGTCCCGGGTGCTCAGTTTGCTGAGCGTTTCCAAAGCCAGGCTCCGAGGGGAGAGGACGGCATTCGACCCCAGCGCTGGAAAAGGGTCCTGGGCCTCTGCTGATGGACACACTGCCCAGTGGAGGAGTCCGTCCACGATGGGCAAGCAGAGGCTTTCTGGGAGAGGGGACAGGTCCAGCTGGCCGGAAATGTTGGCCAGCGTCACCAGTGTGTTCTCACGCAGCTCCTGCAGGCAGTCCCGCCACCACTCCTCCTGGCCGCAGCTCAGCCCCTGGTCCTGCTCGAGCTCCTCTCTCTCCGAGCTCAGGGCTGCCTGCTTGCGCTCTGGGTGCTCATGGTGTAAGAGCAGCAGTTTCCCCAGGATCAGCAGCAGCCCGGCGTGTTTGCACATCTCGGCGTCATTGCCCGGCACAAACGACAAGCTCCTGATGATGTTGGAGACGCAGATGCAGCGCTTCGCCACAGAGTCCTGCCAGTCGTGGGTGAGGCAGAGCGGTGCCTCGTCTCTGCTGCGAGGCTCATCCTCCAGAATTGCTGAGGAGCTGTCAGATGGAGGAGCCTGCCCTTCCCGAGCATTTCCATTGCTCTCAGCCGCGGAGCGCTCTCTCTTGCTCTCCAAGTGGGTCTGGATGTGCTCAGTGGTATCTCCGCCGCCAAGCTGCCAGAGCAGGTGGGCGCTCTCCAACCCACAGAGTGAGCTTTGCCCTGGGCAAATGCCCACCTCGTACTCCTCCAGGATTCCAAAGACCTCGATCAGGCAGCGCCGGAAATATTCCACCAGGACTTCCAGCAGACCTGGCAGCTATGGGGGAGGAGAAAAACGGGAGGGGAAGGAAGGAAAGATGGATCAGTGACCACAAAATAATTCTGAGGTCGCTGTGAGCAATTGGACAACCACTGCATAAAGGGCAGAGATCTTGAGGAGCCGCTTATTAATGGAATCTCTTCATTCTGGCAATACGCTCTTTGCAAAAGAGAGCTTTCTGTCCGCCCGGAACAGAAACAAGGGTCCCTGAATGTCAGGATCCAGCCTGCTCGTACCTGTGTAAACATGCATGCTCTCGGTTTTTGTCTCCTCTCTGAGGAACGCTCAGGAGAGAGGCAATGCTAAGCAGAGCAGCCTCTAAAGTATAGTGCAACAGTTTTTACAACAGCCTTGCAGGCACCAGGCAAATCATGGAGACAGGCTGCCCCTTCTAGAGGCACCCAAGCCACGCTGCACGCTGACCCGTGCGCAAAGACAGAGCTGTTGCACCAGGAGAGGCGAGCAGCCTTCAGCCCTTCACAGCGCTCTGCTGCAAAGCCCCTCTTGGCCTCCCCACCACGGTTCCCTTTCTGCGATACGTTAGAGGCAACACGTCCCACCAGAGAGGAGAGACCACGCGCTTGCACACCAACCACATGGAAATCCACAGCTCAGCGAGCGCTCGGTGCTGAGCATCTGCACCCACCTGCCTGAGGTCAAAGGACGCGACGCTGCTGTCATCGTGGAGCAGGGCAGTTATGGTGTCTAAGGCCCACGTGCTTTCAGCGAGCAGCCCAGACTTCAGAGACATCATCACCCTCCAGGCTGCAGGAGCTCCTGGAACACAAACACGTCATACTTCCAGACCCTGGCCTTCAAAACCGAGAAGGAGGGACTGGATACTGCTTTTTTGTCTCACACAGAGCACAGCCTGCTTCAGGCGTTGCACAGACTCCACGCAAAAGCAGTCTCCACACAGACAGTGCCCAACACAAACGTTATACCCAGTCCTTCTGGGTCCCTTCACCCTTGCGTTATCACAGAACGACAGAACATCCCAACTAACTTGGCAAAGGAGACCTCTTGCAGAGCTGGCAGAGCCCTTCCAATTGGCAGCACTGTACCAGAGGGGGATGGCAACACCCAGCCTCTCGATGGGCGCAGGCAGAAAAGCAGGAGTTTCCTCTTACCAACATCTGCTGCTGTCAGCCGCCTCCTTTTCGGTAACACCGGCTTGGCAGCTTCCACCGATCCCGGAGGGAAGGAGACGGCCCGTCGCTTCCTGGCAGGCCGTTCCGCTGCCGGTGCCACGTGCGCAGCAGGGATCGGCGGTCCTGCCTTCTTCTTTCCCCTCCCTGGCTGCGGGGATGCAGATTTGCTGGGAGCGGTGCGATTCTCCAGAGCTCTGGGCTGCTGCTGCGGCTGCCCCTGCCCGGCGCTGCACGGGACGCTGTGCATCCCCGCTTTGAGCCGCTTGGCAGGTGGGGTGCAGCTGCTGTCCATCGGCCGCGTGGGATTCTAGATGGAAAGCAAAGCCATCAGCAACATGAGGTCATCGAGCCAGAAACGGGCAACACAGACTCAGTGGGGAGAAGCAAAACGGAGCAGCAAGATCACATCCTGCGCAAACAGCTACGCTAATGGCAGCTCTGCTCGCAGTAGAGGGCAAGTCACATTGAGTTTCTCTCAGGCGCTGCACTCACTACTAGATACATACACTGTGTCATTTACAAACGAACAAAAAACACAAGTTTTACCTTGGACTGGAGTTCTACTTTTTGGGTCTCTTCTCCCCTCTTTCTTTTACTTGCAGGAGTTAATTTGACATTCGCCAGACCCATCACTTCAGGACTTGCTGCCACCCCTAGGAAGTCACAGGAATTTGTGACATTGCTTTTCAGTCCATGCCGTGAAGTCTTCAAAGCCCAGCACTCAGCCCAGCCTTACCTGCAGAGCCGTTAGCCATGCTCCCACCCATGGGACAAGGTGGGCCCTGGTGGTTGATCACACCAGCCATGCTGTTAGTTCCCTGTCCGTAAGGAGGTCCAGTGCCCAGCATTCCCCCTTGGTTCACACTGGGATAACCGGGTGGCCTGGAGAGGGCAAGGAAAAAACAGGCGTTCACTCCAAATAAAGATGCTTCCGTTGGTGTTTGGGCCTCTTCTGTTAGCAGTGAAGGGAGAGGAAAAAGCCTTCCAGAAGGCAAATCTTTAAGGGAGTGTACGTTGACTATCACCCCAGCTTTGGCCTACTGCAGCCATGGCTTTCAAAGCCAGCTACGACAGAGGGAATGGATTGATACGTTGAGACCAAGGGAATGTTCACGCCTCACCAGTTCTGGATGGCGCTGGCAGCAGCACACACGGCGGCTGCTCCTTGTGCTCTGTGAGCCATGCCACCTGCTGGGGGGCGCATCCCTGCCCCCAGCTGAGGAGGAACGCTGCCACGCAACTGGCTCCCTGCTGCCGCCGGGTTCATGCTTCCTCCCAGTCCTGCGCTGCAGAAGTTGGCACCGGGCAGAGTGCTGCAGTTGGGCCACACGGGATAAGCTCCTAGAGGGGTGGCAAGAGGGGAAGACGGCATCGTTCCACTGGTTCGTTCGTGAACCGCCATGCAGACCTCCTGTCAGCAGACACTTCAAGGTCACTCACGGAGAAGAGGGAGAGACTTAGGACTTGCGCTAAAAGTCAAAGCGCCTGGATAGGAGCCACGTAATGTGCGTTTTGACACAGCTAAGGAACAACACCGAGTCTAAAGCTGTCTGGCACTCTCCCAACCTTCAGCCAACCACACTGAGCTATACAGTACAGCACAGGATGTAAAAAAGCCTCTAAACGCTTTCCAAAACATAGAACGTGGGATTTCCTTTCCCTGCGTAGCGAAATGGCTCTTTAACACACTGGAGGAGCTGCCTGTATCTTCCTAAGTGAGAGGGAGACATGCAACGGTTAAAAGTACAGCCAGCCCTGAGAGCAACGTCGTTCATGACTCCCAGCAGAATACACAGAGCACAGGTTGTTCCAGCTCACGAGGAGTGGACTGCTTTGCATTGCCCGTGCAAGAAGTGAAAAAGAATCAAATCAAAACGCTTTCTCCAAAGACAAGATGTTGCCTCCGACAGAGGCCTTTCCCATTCGCTGCACGCAGCTCCCCCTTGAGAAGCTGCCCATGCCTCACCTTGAGGGCTGTGCTGCCCGGCCTGGGGTCTGTGGCTTCCCGTGCAGTTCTGCTGATATGGCCCCACTGCAGCGTGCATCTGTCCTCCAGAAGGCAGATGGAGAAATAAGGCTGAGCCGGACTGGGAAGAGCTGTGCTGCGGCATCTGAGCATTCCTCTGCAAGTAACCTGGTCACCCAGGGAGAGGAGCAGGCAGTGAGTGAAGGACCCAGAGGTGCCGCTGGACACGCGTGTCTTTAGTAACAACGGCCCACAGGGCCCACTGACAGAACCCTGCCAGCACCATCCCAGCCACATTTTGCAGTTGTTGCTAGTAGGGTGCCAGCATTACCCACTAAGATAACAGGTTCCATTTCCTCTTTCACCCAAGGAACATACCTTCAGCCACCAAGGCTGAAACTCTGCGCTCATTTTCCCTTACCGTCACACAGGGAAATGAGACCCAACAGCGTCACAGCCACCCCTCGTTGGGAAGCTTAAGGTCGCAGAGCTTGGAAAACCAGCAGTCATAGGAAAGTCTTGCCAAAGCCAGAGGAAACATCTTACAAGCCCAACTACTGGCCTGCATCGAACACTCAGAGGCCGAAGGACTGGCAACAGGCAAACGTGGTGCCAGGTGCCGGAACGCTTGCAGCAAACAGCGCTGGCACAGCCTCCAGGTGCTATCTCAGCACAGAATGCACGTCATCAGGCCGGGCACTTCTCAGTTACGCACCCAGCTTCACAAACAGATTTGTACCATGAGCTCCAAACCCAACTCACATACCTGGGTCTTGCACAAAGCCTGACTGGTTGATGGAAGGATGCAGGACGCTGTTCCACTGCACACCGGGCGCTTGGGGCGGCACCGGATTGCCTGCACCAGACGGGTCCTGCAACACCGAGAGACAGATGAACCACAAAGAAGGAGACTCGCCTTACTGTCAGCAACGTGCCATCCAGCAGCGCCATGCTGCTGAGAGGTGTGATTCCTGCGCATGGGAGGAGAGAAGCGCAGAGTGCAATGCTGTTCTCCACCTACCAAGTCATCTTCTCAGGATGCCAAACACCCAGGCACAGAGTGCTTTTCTAACTAAACCCTTCAAAGGACACCTTCCAACTCTGACATCTGCATTGATTGTGCCAGAAACGACACCACATGGGACCCAAAGGAGGGGGCGGGGGAGTTCATCCACCTCAGGGCTGGAAGTCCTGGCATGACTGGCTCAACGGAGCCTGTTAGATCATGCTGGAAACAGCAAGGTTTCTCTTCCGTGACAAGGGGAACGACCACTGCACACTGCGTGCCACCAACACCAGGCTCGGAGCTCTGCACCACATCCTCCAGGTGCACAGAGACAGCACCACAGCTGCTGAGATGGGCACAGATGTGACGGAGAGCTCCAGGCACCACCGCCTTTCTGCTTAGGGCTTCACCTCCCTCACACTGCTTCCCCAGCGGGAACCACAGGCCTTGGACTTGGGGAACAAAGCTTAAGCTGCAAAAAAACCCCAAAACACCTACTTCTAACTCCCTCCAAACACAAACCCCGACCAAAACCGTCAGCGCTTGGCAGCACCAACAGAATACCCACTGGGTACCAGATCCAGACAGGAACAGTCCAAGGGACGAACATCTTTCAGCTCCCTCTGTTCTCCCACAGTCGGGTACCGACTAGAGGATAACAGATCCTTCTTCGCTGGCGGTCACTCTCCGAGCACCTATCGGCTGCACAAGAGCCAAAGGGCAGCAGGAGGAGGGACACGTGCAGATGGCCACTGCACTGCTAACACCTCTCCCCACGCCTACAGCACTCGGAACTTCCAGTGATGTCACAAGCAGAGGCACGGATCCCAGAGCCCGTGTCACAGAGCAGGGTGGGGTCCACACCAAAAAGGCCGATTTTTAAGGCGTGCTTCACCCGTTATTCATTCTCACTTCATACATGTGCGCCAACTGCACTCCTCCCCTTTCTCAACCTACCCAAGGCAACTAAGACCCCAGCCACAAAACCATCTAGTGGGGTTCTGGAGTGGTCCTGTTGCATCCTGCCACAGGCCAGGAAGTACAGGGCTGAACGTACCCTCACTCCACCATAGAAGGCCACCAGATTGGTCAGGCACGATCTGCCCTTGGTGAAGCCATGCTGGCTGTCTCCAATCACCTCTTTGTCTCGTATGTGCCTTAACATAGCTTCTAGGAGGATCTGCTCCATGATCTTCCCAGGCACAGAGGTGAGGCTCAACAGCCTGCACTTCCCTGGGTCTTCCTTTCTCCCTTCCTTAAAAATGGGATTCTATAAAAACCTTTCCCTTTTTCCAGTCACCGGGGACTTCACCAGACAGCCATCATTTTTCAAAAGTGATGGAGAGCGGCTCGGCAACCACATCTCTTTCAGAACCCTGGGATGGATATCATCCGGCCCCATGCACTTAAACACGTTCCATTGCATGAGGAGGACTCGGAATAAATAGTAGAGCAGAGCATCAACCATCATTTATACGGACTTAGTCTTCACTTATGTAAAAAAATCTACAACTAATCTAGTGTAAGATAAAGTATGTGAGAAATTCATAAATCATTTTCACATTCTGGATGCAAATCTGGAACATACAGCAAGCGAGTGAGCCTGGTGGAATGCTATTTAACCAAGCTGAAAGGAAAAGCTTGAAGATGAGTGACATTCCTAGCGGAAAACACACAAGGTTGGTACTCTCAGCTTCCTCCAGACTTGCTAAAAAAGAGAGAAAGTGACAAAGAGGAGACCAAGATCAGGAGAGGTGCTTAAATCCTAGCAGCAATTGCAGCACCGCATACAGCCCGCAGTTCAGGTAACAGGCTGAAGAGCTGCACAGCGCAGTGTGAAAGCTGAATCTTCAAGTGCTTTTCTGCTCCCCACTGCACAGCAAAATGTGGAGCCAATAACTTTTGTGAAGCTCATCTGAATATGTGTCCCATCTGATGCCACTGGCTTCAGCAGAGCTGACTGCTTCAGTCAGCCAAACCAATTCAATTATTTGATATGGAAGCGCTTCAGTTCTGATTACTATTTTCAGGCGCTGTACAGATGCCAGCATGGACAAAAACAGACTTATTTCCGGGAATCCCAAGCATGGCAATACTTTCCCAACAGAACCTCGCAGGTTTCCCACACAATACATCACAAGGAGGTGCTGCTCCCTAAAACTACAGCACGTGACTTCCCAACCAAGCTTCACACTGCTAAGAAATTCTGGCACAGAAGTAAGGTTACTTACAGATTTGGTTAATGCCCTCTATCTATTCATATGCGCTTTTTCTCCTCTCTGCTCAGTTTTATACTTAGCATCCCCAGCTGCACTGAACTGTGCATGAGAATTTAAACCTTACATGTTATTTTAACAAAATATGTCTCGCCCTATAAGGCATCGCAAGAACAATTAGAAAAGAGAAACAAGCATGAAGAGCAATGAACTCTTACCCATCATGAGCAGAGGGTGAGAAATCTTACTCAGAATCCACAGCGACAAACGATGCTTCCATGCTGGTTGCATTCCATGCCACAGAACGGCCAAAAACTCCGTCAGCCAAGCACTGGCAGAAAACAAGAGTACACATTTTGAGCATTTCATCATGAATTAAAAGTATAGACTCAGTTTACTATTAAAATTAAAAGGGAAAAAAACATCTCTACACACATATACGTTAGTCTCCAAGTTGCCAGGCATCAGTTTCCCATGGAGAAAAGCCACATTTGACATCTGCTTCTATAGCAGAGGCCATCTGACTTTTAAAAACTATTCTCTTGAGGATAAAGACGTTCCACTGCTTTGTCCTTACGAAGCACTTCCTGACACGCATCAAATTTGGCAGCCAGCAGAAGAGAAGACCTCCTAAGGGCGGCCTTCAGTATCTCAAGGGGGGCTGCAAAAAGCAAGGGACAAATCTTTAGAATGGACATAAGGATGAAGTCCATTACAATAAGCATGGCACTGGAACAGGGACACTCAGGGTGTCTGACACTGACTCCCAGCATCACTGAGGAGGTGGGACAGGGGCTGTGGCTGCTGTCCCCAGGGGACCCACATCCTGCCCTGGGCTGCTGCCAGCCCTCCTCCTGCCCAAAGTCCTGGGGCACAAACCCTGCACGGACAAGGCTTCTCCATGGTCAGTGACACCTTCCGACATCCTCTGCTGACCAGTGGAGTCCTCTGAAGAAGAAGGAAGACCCTAAGGAACAGCTCACATCTGTCCCTGCCTGGCAGAGGCCACCCCTAGGCACTGGGAGGGGTCCCCAGCTCCGTGCCCCGCACCCCACGTCCTGCACCCGTGGATCTCTCCATCTCCTCTGTGCTGCCTCCTCCAAAATCCTAAAGCACGGAGCACCCCATGCTGCCAAGCAGCCCCAATACCCTCCCTCTGCTCTCTCCCAATTCCTCCTTCCAGTTCCTGCCAAACCCTTCACCCTCTCTTCCACCTCCATGGCCACGATGTCCCCACGTCACTCTCCTTTTACCCCCTCCCTTATCGCAGCCAATTGCCCCTCACTTGGATCTGCTTCAGCCCTCCTCCTTCAGTCCCACTTCCCCTCCTTCACTACCCAACATGGAGTCCCCAGATCCCCTCCCTTAGGCACCTCAAATCTCCTCTCTGATGACCGATGACACCCTCTGCTGATTAATGAAGCCCTCTGAGCGTCAGTGAAGATCTCTGATGATCAGTGGAGCCCTCTGACAGCCAACAAAGCCTTCAGATGACCACTGACAATCTCTGATGGCAAACTGAGCCCCTGATGATCAGCGGGCTGCTGCTTCAAGTGCAGGAAAGGGAAGTGAAGGGTGAGAAAAAATATTTTGACATCATTTGGTTGAAAGCACCATGGTATAAAAATTTCTTCGGATTTCATCAAGCACAGAATTTGGAGAGAAGTGTGACTGCATGACGCTTGAGTGTGCTGCCCGGTGCCTGGGACCGGCTGCCTGACTCTAAGTCCTCCTCCAAGAGGCTCGGCTGCTCCACAGCGATGCCGACCCGCTCCTCGTGGAGGTGCTGCCGTGAGGGCACTTGGATTCCGCTTGGGGTGGGCTGCACTGCCGTCCCCCGCATCCCCGCCCTCCTCGTCCTCTGCCCGCAGCCCCAGCCGAGGCCATGCAGGACGCGCGCGGAGATGACGCAATGACGGCGCGACCGCGGACGGAACGGAGCCCGCGCGGAGCGCCCGCCCCATCCGGCGGACTGACCAATGGCAGCGCGGTGGAGGGGGAACCAGCGCGGGCTCTCCGCCAATGGCAGCCGCGGACGGCGGGTCGGCGTGATGGTGCCGGCGTGAGGGCGGAGCCGCGCCGCTCCGCCGCCACGTGCAGGGAGGTGCGGAGAAGACGTAGCCAGGCTGCACCCGGCGCTGCCCAGCAGGGGGACCGGAGGCACTGGGCATACGCTGCAGCGCTACTCATCCGATCACTGCGGGGACAGACGGGGACCATGTGGAAGCGGACCAGGTACGTTGAAAGGGAAGGCTCTGTAAGGCGTACGCAGGAGCCGGGGACTCCGTCAGACGTGAGGGGCCGCCCCACGCGGGAGGGCTTTACCCTGCGGGTGGACTAGTGCAGGGGTGCGGGGCGGGAAGGTAGTGACCGGGAAGGACAGGTGCCTTGTAGCACTGTGTCTGATTGCAGGGACTGTGGGTTCGAGCCCCACCTCTGGCTAGCACTTGTAAGCTAGGCTAGCGCTTGGGCACTGGTAATCACGAGTTCATAACCATCTAGAACTCAGGTCAATTCCAGGGATTGTGGGTTAGAGTCCCACCCCGAGTTAGCGAGGTACAGTGCTGACAGCTGTCAAGTGATAACCTGCATCATTGCAGCCGCAGCAGTAGGAATAATGATCTGCGCTGTTGTTGCCATCTGCTGCAAATGTCCAGCGCTGTGTGTTTGAACAACTGCTATTGGTTTATTCGGGATATCCTTTTGAACATCTGAACTGAGGTGGTACCTGAGCTGGCAGAGCTAAGTGTTGGAATGAATGTGGTGTGACTGAGATGGAGCTAAGTTACAGAGCGAAAGAGGAAGCTGTTCATCATTTTGTCTGTTGTATGTATTATTTTTGATAAATTGGGAAAAAGGGAATCTGAATGGCTTTAGTGTAAATGGAAACGAACTTTTTTGGAGTGGGATGAATATGGGAACTTACATGTCATAAATTACAGTGACAGACTGGAAGAAAGGTGTATATTTCACATATTATTCTGTCCAGATTATGTTATACTCTCATTAGCTTGTAAAGAGATATATTTAGGGGATTGGTGTTACTTGTGCCCAGAGTGTGGGCAACAGTGGTGAAACCAGTTTTGGGGATCGTTTTGGGTAAACTTTAGGGTAAAAGGAGTAATTTGTGGAAACGTTCATAAACTAATAAAACAACAGAATAGTGCTATGGGAGGGTCACAAGGGAAATAAAGAAAGAAAGAAAGGAAGAAATTAAAAAAAAGCACCTCTCAGGTGTATGTTGGCACATTGGAAGGATGTAGCAGGAGGGCCAGGGGGAATATTAAATAAGGAACTAGGAACATAAATGGAATAACGGGACGAGTTTTATCATCGAGTACCCTAATCATGAGAGACCAAGTGCTGGGTGTTCGTGGAAGTTGAAGAACTGTACGGTTTGATTTGTGGATTTTGAAAGGAATGGGGCAAACTGTTTTGATGGTGTAAGAAAGGTAATTGTTACTGGTATACAGAAGTAGAATGGAGGGTAAGTGGAAGTGTAACTGGGGGTATGACAAAGGAAGAAGGGTTAAAGAGAAAGTGAGTTTAGCTGTGCTGGCGTGAGAGCAACCCCCCCACACCGTTCCTGCAAGCAGAACTTGGTGTGAGAGAGTGAGCTGCAGACGGAGACTGCTGCTGCAAACAGCATGACTTGCACAGGGGGAGCTGGAGAGGACAGGGCGCTGGAAGTGAGACTAGCCTCTGCAGAGAGAATGGCAGTGTTGGTACTGGGAGCCTCTGGAGAGGAGGAGGTAGATTGGGAATAACAGCAGCTGTTAGTGTGGCGGCACTGGAGTAGGGCCGTAGGAGGCAGGGATCCAATGAGAGAGATGGGGGGGGCTGGAAGAGCCCAGAGAGGGCTCTGCCCCATTGGAATGAAAGGAATGTGTAAATTACTGAGAAAGAGGGAACAATTTCTGGTTGCGTAGATGCAGGATGGGAATTTGGGGAGTCTACCCTAGCAGATCCATTGCTTAAATTACAGCTAAGGGAGCAGGATAAAGAAGTTTATCTTTCGGTGGATACGGGTGCCTCTTACCGCCCGTGGATGATTTGGTAGCAACAGAAGGAGCTAATGCCCAATAAGAAAATGCTTACTTTTTGGGTTTAATTAAATACAGTCTGAGAAAACAAGTAGGAATACATGAATTCTTGTACATGCCAGGTTACTCTGGCAAGAAATTAAATAAAACTGGAGCTAAGGATCAGACAGTATTAATTGATTGAGAATTTTAAGTCTGCCTTTAACACAAACAGGGAAAAACAAGGTGATAGCCCCAGAAGTTACAGAAATCTTGAATAAGATAAGCTTAGGAGAGTGGGTATCAGGGATACCTGGCAGAGCCAAAAATGCAGCCCTAAGCAGAAGTTCAGTTTGAAGTTATTGCTTAAAAGCAAGAGTTAGCCCAGTCAGAGTAAAGCAGTGCCCTTTGAGGATATGTGACTGTAGAAGGAGCAAAGATAATTTTTGAAGTTTGGATTACTAATTGAATGTGAATGCAAACACAGTACTCCAAACCTGCCAAAATAAATAAATAAATAAATAAAAATGGAAAGCAAGTGCTATAGTTTGGAACAAGACTTGAGGGTAAGCAATAGAACAGTTGAATGCATACACTAAGTGGTGAAAAATCCACACATTTACTAACCATGTTAAGGAATGAGTAAGCGGAATTTACCTTCTGGACTTGAAGGATGTCTTTTCTGCCTGGTTTGGCCAAAGGAAGCCTAAGGTTATTTGCCTTTGAATAGAAAAGCCCCAGTATGGGGAGAAAAGACTCAGTTAATCTGAACAGTGTTACTCAGGGTTGTGAGAACAGCTCAATGATTTTTGAGAGCTTGTCAACTCGTGAACCTGTTAATCTGAACAGTGTTACCTAGGGTTGTGAGAACAGCTCAATGATTTTTGAGAGCTGGTCAACTCGTGAACCTGAGACTTGGGTTCCTCCGTCCCAGAGTGGAGCCTTACTGCAGTACGTGGACGGCACCAAAAGAAACCAAGAGGACTGCGTGCAATGCAGTGTGAGTTTGCCGAATTTCTTGTTTAAATGATGATCAAGTTTCCCAACAGAAAGACATATCTGGGGTATGAGATTACAGCTGGACTTCACACCTTAAGGACTGTCAGGAAAGAAGCCACCTGCCAAAGCCCTGAGCCACAAACTGCCAAGGAACTCCGTACGTTCCCAGGAGTGACAGGATGGTGCCAACCGTGGATACACAGCTACGGACTGTTGGTAAAGCCCAAATATTATAAGAAATGGGGAGGCAAGGTGGGCATTCCCTAAACTGAAATAAAAACTCACGAAGGCCCTCTGCTTTGGGGCTATCAGAAATGTTCACATAAAAAAAACAAGGAATGGCTTTGGGAGTCCTTGCCCAGAACCTTGGGCAGTGGCACACTTCTCCAACAGCTTGATGAAGTGAGAAAGGGGTGGCCAGGATGCTTGAGGGCAGTGGCTCCGCTAGTACTCGAGTGTTGCTAGGCCAAAGAATAGCAGTTTTGATATCTCATACAGTGCCTGCTGTATTGGAGGTAAAAGGGAAGGCTTGGGCTCTCACTCCAAAGGTTCCTGAAATCCCAGGCCATCCTGGTAGAGCAGGATGATTTAGAAGTAATTGCAACCCAGTGTCTTCCTTAGCGGAGCTCCTGGATAACCAGTATTTTGTAAAAGCTTTGGAAAAACTGAAGCTGCATCTTCCAGCAGCCGGACCTGAAGGACCAACCCTTAGAAGACGCAGAAGACACGTGGCTCAGCGACGGCAGCCGTATTGTCAGACGAGGAAACTGTAAGGCAAGAATTGCAATAGCTGCAACTGACAAGGTAATTGAAGCACGACCATTACTTGAGGGGACTTTCCGTCAAAGGGCTGAAATAACTGCCTGGACAGGAGACTTAATTATATGGACAGATGCTAATTATGTATTTGGGATGCTACACATCTTAGTACCATCTGAAAAGAGCAAGGACTGCACACACAAGGAAAAGAGCATGATGTAAACCTACCAAGGAGCGTGGCTGTTAGGCACTGTAAAGGACATCAGAAAGGTAACACTGTACAGGAAACTGGAAATCAGATGATGGGTCAGGTGGCAGGACAGGCAGTTGAAGAGGGCTTTAATGCCAGACAGTGAACTTAAAATCTTCTAACCTGAGTCAGAACCTGTAAAATTTTCTAGAGAGGATAGGAGTCTAATTAATGATTTAGAAGGGAGGGCAACAGTGGCAAATTGATTTCTTGGAACTGCCAAGAAAAGGGGGGTATCCTTGTATGTGGGTACTAACTGATAACTTTTTCTACAGAATCCAGAGGCATGTAGAACTAATAAGGCACATGGAGTCATTGAAGTATTGTTGGGTTATTCCAAGATACTGTGGAGCTACTTGGTCTGTCAAGGAAAACGCACCATTGAAAGTTAAACTCCTAAAGAAAAGATGAATTGGTTACTAATTTGCTTTATTTTAGGGTGATGTCTCTGGCAAGTTGATGTTGTGTGCTGTTGCGTTTTGTATTTTGGTTGCAATAGTAGTATGTTTTGTGTTACATTTATTGATTTGTTATTGTTGAATGTGTGATTGTCACTCTTCTCTCTTCTATTGGGATCAACCTTACATCTCTATACTTCACAATGGCCTCTATTAAAGTCATAACGCTCTCATTAGTGGGCAGAATATCATAATGGAAGTAATATAACGAGTAGGTGTCGTTCGGGTAAAGGTTTCTGGAGATGGGAGAGCTCAAACTCCCACCAGCATAGTGAGAACTATTTGGAGCCAGTATCAAAATCCAGGAAGGGTTAAAAGGGTAAATAACCCCTTGGTAAGGTATAATACCGGATACTTTGAGAGCCCTTTCCCCAGTCTTAGGAGTAGCTCAGCTGGTTTGGATTAAACAGGACCCCCCAGATGCGAAGACATGGACGACCTGAAAGCTACCAAGACAAAGGAGGTAACGCACAACATGGACAACGAGCTTACTAAACTTTCTCAGACTTAAAGGCTATCGATTTTTCTCCACAGAAAGCCCAGGTGGCACAGCCACAAGTAACCCATTTGCACTATGGAATCACTTGGGGATGCGGAACCCTAGGAAACTGGAATGAGCTCCAGACTGTCCTAGAGATAACGAGGTGGTGCTGCCTACAACTGTGGAATACTGGTAAAGCCCCTCTACGCCCTTTTGAAATCCTGTCCAAAGGTCCTCATAGAGGTTGAGGAAGAGAAATAAGAGGAAGGTTTGAATGTGGCAATTAGACACGGGCTCAGTTGTTAGTGCAGAACAAAAAACTTTTATTGTGGGCGATGAACGTGAACAACGTGCACTTGGTTAAGTGCCTTATTAAATGTAACTCTCTCGCCACGTTTGGCAGTGCTGGATCCTCCCTCCTGCCCTGAAGTAGATGGCGCTGGATCTGGACTTGTCCCTCTGGTGCCGTCTGTGTTGGTGTGAGTGTTGGACCGAGGCACCGGCTCAGTCAGCCTTATCTCAAGTCTGTGGTACCTCAGCGGCGTCTCCCAGTAGTAGGCGATGAGGTCGTACAAGCTGCCAAATACTTGGGTGTCAGTCACAAAAAACTTCTGACTGGTAGCGTCCTGTCGCCAGTGTATGCGGCAATGCCGCACCTTCCCACAGTGCCAGAAGGACAGAACGTAGTCCCCAGTGTAAGTCTCGCTTTCCCTGACCAGGAAGGAGCCATCAGGGGCCTCCATCCCGGAACAGTACTCCATCAGCAGCCGCTCAGCGATGTGCCGCCCGCTGTGCCCTGCGCCCAGCTTGCCGTGGAACCATTCCTGCGCGAGATGCAGCTCCACGTTGGCGCTCACCTCCTTCTGTGCAGGTCGTCTCCTCTGTCTGCTCTCGGTCAGGGGAATGTAAAGCGGGTTCCATGTACAGTTGAGGGGTTCTTCTGTCAGCTGGCAATCCACCGCCTGCTCCTTTGTCATACACGCGCCCATGGTTCCTTGCCGCTCGCCTCCACAAAGCCACCTCAGTTTTGGCGGGGCTTGCCAATGGTCTTTATAGCATGTGCTGACACCCATGCCAGGTGTGCGAGCTAGACGTCTCGTGATCACGTCAAGAGGGTCTGTCTGGCAGGGATAGTTACAATCTTTAACTTGCTTATACCTCTGGAGGTCTTTTGCTAGCCCGAGCTGGAATGTCTTTATTTTCTCCCCATAGTATACGGGTTAAAGGAATTGGGGTAAGGGATCTGGACTAATTAAATGAAGGGGCACGGTGGTGAGGATCTTAGGGGAGGGGATAGAAGGGGAGTCCAGCGATGAGAATGGGGGAAGCGGAGGCAGGGGGCGGGCGTAGGGTAAGCCCAGGGGTCAGACCGAGGGACTCGGTGGGTCGTGGGCGACCCGTGGCGGGGATGGGCTGTGAGGGGGGGAGGGAAGGCAGTGAAACATCGAGCGGGGTGGGGGAGGGGCGGGGGGCACAGGGCACCTCCCGCCGCCGAGCGGAGGCCCTGAGCACCACAGAGGCCCCACGGGGCCAAGAGCGAGCGGCCCCAGCCCCGGTGCCGCCCCGAACACCCACTCTTAGAAGCCGCCGCGGCGCTGGAGCGGCGCGGGGCCCCGCTCCGCTTCCGCATGGCCGCGTCCTTGGGTCGCAGCGTGATGACGTCACTGAGCGGGGACGGCGCGTCGCTGGAGCAACGGACGCGACGAGGTGCCGTCGCTATGGAGACGCCGCCACGCATGCGCTGTCGCCGCGGGGACGGCTTCCGGCGCCGCCATGAGGGAGGGCGTGCTGTCGCCTGGCAACGCGGCCCGCACGCACGGCCTGAAGTCCGAGTGGGGCTCGCGGGGCAGCGGGGGGGGAGGAGGAGGGGGGACGGAGAGCGTTCAGGGATCTCCTGGGGAGGTGGGGGGGCGACTGGGGGAGGGCAGAGCTCCGGGGATGGCTGCTGTGGGGTGGGAGATCCACAGGGAGATGCAGCGAAACGGTGGGATGTGGTCAGAACGTGGAGATATGGGAAAAGGAAGACGGGGATCTGGCCAACACCGTGAGAGCCAGGCTGATAGGGAGGGAGGGAGCAAGGAGGGAAGGAGTGGGAAGGGAGGGAGGGAGGAAATGGAAAAAGGAGGAAAAAAAGGGAAGGGAGGGAAAGAAGGGGGAGGGGAAAGGGAGAAGGGGGAGTGGGAAGGAGAGGGGATTTTGGGGAGGGGATTAGGAGGGGATGCAGGGAGGGAGGGAATGGAAAGGGAAAGGGAAAGGGAAAGGGAAAGGGAAAGGGAAAGGGAAAGGAAGGAGAGAGGGGCAGAAGGGAAGAAGAGAAGGGGAAGAGTCCAAAGCTTGGCCTGGGTGGTATTGCAACATAGAAAGGCTTCAGGTATGTTGTTACGTGCACAAGGAGGAGTTCGTGCAGCAGTAAATGATGTTGTTGTGTTCATGTAGATCAGAGGGGTAGAATTGAAGCAGCTGTAGATAAGATATGGCACCAAACTGAAGTACTGCTCAACATAAGACCATGTGAGCTGAAACCAACGTGACCTCCTGGCTTCCCAGCTTGCAGTGGCTAAAGAAGTTATTTGTGGGGATGGTGTGTGCAATCGCTGTACGTATGCGTCCTTCCTTGTAGCGTGATTGGGTGTTGGAGATGTGTCTCTAAGCAAGAAAGGTCGAAGGTGGTGAGGATTAGGATGTGAACATCGTAATCCTCGAAGGAAAAGCAGGGATTGATGTGGGCTGCTCTGTTCAGCAGCAGGGCTTAGCACATCAGTTTAAGAACCAACGTGTGAATTTAGCAAAAAGAACCCACGAGTGATAGTTCTCAAACTTTCGTTTCAGCTTTAGTGGGAGAGCAGCCTCGTTCCTCCTCAAGAGCTTTGTGTGGGCACACAAAGGAATACTTGTACCTTCTGCCTCAATGATTGTGCCTCACAAGCTTCTCACCACTTCTGCTTTTGTCTTCTCTGTATCCGCTAATACCTCTTTTGCTTTTCTCCTTGTCTGCTTGTTACCTCCATCCTTCTTCTTCTTCTGTGCGCTTCTTTCTTTCTTGTCTGTTCTCCTTCTGCTCTTATCCTTCTCATCGTCTCTTACCTTTATTCTCTCCACTCCTGCTCATCTCTTTTGCTGTCTTGCCTGTATCCTATCCTGCTTTTCGTCTTCTGCTCTTCTTCCTTACGCGTATCCTTAATTTGATCCTCTCTTCTGCTCTTTTTCACTTCTTCTCAGTGTCCAACGTCTGCATCACACCTCTGTCCGAATTAGTTTTGGGGTGGAAAAAGGTACCAAGGTAGATGGATCTGTACAAGAGAACCTCTTACACTGTGCCTGAAAGGTGATCCAAAGGAGCCCTCAGGAAACAAGACCACAAAGGAGCTGCTTTCGAATGGAGAATTTTCCAGAGTTCCTTCCGGTCGTTGCTTGGAGGAACTGAGGTTTTTATCCTTGTATCTCTGCAGAAAGGCAGGGCGGAGGCAACGTTTATGGTGAGGTGCTCAGGTGAAATTGCCCTCCTTGCACAAACAGCCTGTTTGTGTCCACGTGATGCACGGTGAAGAGAAGCCTGCTGTTCTGTGAGTAAGCCTGCTAAAAGGAAGTAATGGTTCTGGCCTTTTTGGCAAGTCTCTGAGGTGAGATCTTTGGACAGGCTGGTGGATTTGCAGGGGAAATGCCATTTCAGTTGTTTGTTGCCACGCTTGGTTGGTGCTTGTACGCACGGTATGTATCATCTAGACAAGCAGTGCTCTAGCACCAGGGAAGGGAAAAACCTCATGTACATCCAGTCTTCTCCGTGAGCCTTATGTTGTCTTTTCACAGGGTCTCTAAATGCCTGTGGAAATTATGGGGGGGGCGGCCAAGAGGGGGGGGCGAGCAAAGGGGGGGACAGTAGGGGGGCGGGTGGGGGATGGGGAAGAGATGAGGGGCAATTTGTGTGCATCCTGTGCCCGTGGAGCAGGTGTCACCTACTAAGAGCTAGGTGCCCTTCATGGCGTCGTGGACTTGTTTTCTTTCCTTGTTTGAGCATGATGGTTCTGCAGGTGCATTTGAAGTAACTGTGAACTCTGCTGAGACGGCAGGTGTCCTAGAGAGAGCCCCGCTGCACCCTTTTTGTTCAGGCTGTTCTATTCTCTCCTGAGATTAAAAGGGACTTGAAAAACCCAGAAGTACAACTTGTACTTTCAGGCTGCTGTTCCGGCCCGTCAAGTGGGGGTCATGCAGTGTGACCGCCATTGGGGCAGGAGGGAAGTAGCTAAGAAATTCATCTGCCTACATGAAGTAGCATGTCTTGAAAATGGTCATAGCCATGATATAATTAGCAAGGTCATAGAATCCTAGAATCACCAAGGTTGGAAAAGACCTACGAGATCATCCAGTCCAACCGTCCACCTGTCGCCAAGAGTTCTCACTAATCTGTGTCCCTCAACACGATGGCCTAAATGTTCCTTGAACACCTCCAGGGTGGCTGACTGCACCACCTCCCTAGGCAGCCCATTGCAGTACCAGCCGCTCTTTTGGAGAAGCAGTCTTTCCTAACGTCCAGCCTGAATCTCCCCTGGTGCACCTTCCCTTGAATCCTATCGCGAGTTACGTGAGAGAGAGTTAGCAGTGAAAGTGCCTGATGTGTGTGGGACAGCCCTGACTTGGCTAACGGTGCTGCAGGAGTGGAACAGTGTTCACGTAGACGGCGGGGAGCTTGTTCTTGTGAAATGGTCCCTTGTGCTCCAAGAATCTCTCTGACTTTCTGTCATGGACTCTTCCTCCTGGTTTTCAGTGTGTACAGAGGCATTGCTAATGAAGAACAGACCTCTTCCTAGGCCATGGAAAGGAAGGTGCTTGCAAAGCAAAGGCAGGCAGGTGCATGCAAAGCTAACGCAGCTGTGGGCTTGGTTAGCAAAGGGAAGCATGTGCATGCTTCCAAAGCAAAGGCAGATAGAGGCATGTAATGCAAAGGCAGGTGGGTGCTTGAGAAGCCGTATCAGGTAGAGCTGAAGATGCTTGAGCTGTGTGAGAGCTCTGAGAGTGGGATGGAGAGCTCATGGCCAAGAAGAAGCCTGCGGTCCTAGCTGCCCGGGGAGAGGGTGAGATTGCTATAGGGAGGGAGGATTCTTTGAGTTATCTGAGGGGTCTAGAAAGGGAGCTGAAAGGTTTGGGGCTCCCTTGCTGTGCTCTGCCCAGGCTGTGACAGTGCTGGGGTTTGTTTTGGAGTCACTCTGAAAACAAAATGAGGCAAGGGGGTTTCGGTGCAGTCTGAAGCCCTGCAACTCTGCTGTCGGGGCTGCAGCCCAGGGTAGGTGCCCTGTCCCCACAGCTGCTGACCACGTTCTTTCCTTCTCTGCAGTGACCACGGCCAGCCCCACGAAGACGCTTCACGTCATGTCAGACACCCAGCCGTCTGCTGCACGGACCGTGTCTGTGATGGGTGAGGCTACCTCAGTCCCTCTCAAACTGCCAGGCATCCAACCTTCCTGCTCCGCCAGCTCTCCCGCTAGCCCTGCCACCTTTGCTACCTCCTCATGTTGTGTCGTGTCATGGTGATCTGTGGTGCTGGGGCAGGCCTGAGCTCCCCTCCCTGACAGCAGGCCCGTTTCTGAAATCCCTGCTCATTTCCTCATCCTGCTGGCTCATTCTATTTACAGGTTTGTGTCCTTTACTTTTCTTGGGTAATTTAGGACTGTGTAAAGCAGCTGTATTTGCTATTGCCTTTTTCTGCCGTTACCCTTGTGGGTCATGGTGATGGGATACCCTTTTGGGTTGGGTTTAAAGGTCAAGAGTTACCTTTTTATGGAAGGGGAAATGGTGGAATGGCCATCCCTAGAGGTGTTCAAGGAGTGTTTAGGTGTTGTACTGAGGGACACCATTTAGTGGGAAATGTTGGTGATGGGGGGACAGTTGGACTGGGTGATCTTAGATGTTGTTTCTCACTGGAGATCCCTGCCTACCTGAGTCCTTCTGAAGGTAAGCAGCTCCTTGCCTTGATTTCTGTGCCCACGGCTGTTGCCTTTGAGCAGATCCTCCCTTGCTGCAGCCTTGGACCTTGCTCCTCTGCTGTCGTGGCTGTGCTTTCCATCGCGCCTGGCCTCATTGGGCTCAACCCTGCTGACGGATAGATGTGTTGGTTTGGTTGGGGTGGTTGCAGTAGCTAATGGCAAAACCATTTCCTGAGTGCAACTAAGGAGATAAGTGAGAAAACAAGAGGGTCTCGAGAGGAAAGAGTGACTGATGGCAGTGCTGTCCTGGAAGCTACAGTGGAAGCAATAGAGAGGCCGATAGTGGCTGTTGGTGTCAGTAGAGCGATACGAGTCTGTGTGTAAATGGTGGTTCTTAGAGCTGTGTCTATTCCTTGGAGAGGCCTAGCATTGTGGAGGTGCTTGTACTGACAGTTGTTTGACTCAGGAATGAAGTGTGTTTCCCAGTTTGTGATAACCTGATAGCGTTGTGTTTGCTCGTGCAGCTGTGCTCTGTGCGTTGTAGAGCTGTCAGACAGATGGGGGTTCATTTGCCACTCTCTCAGCAGGAATGAGACTAGTAATACTTTCTGTAAGTGCGTTTCAGTTGAAAGAATTGGCTGTAGAAATGCTGTATTTGAGGGATTTTGGTGGACGTGGGCTAACAGGACAAGGATTCTATTGGCAACTGCTTTGTGTGACATGGAAAGACTATACTTTGTTTTAGGGATGGAGCATGGGATTCGATTGACTCTTACTGAGAAAGGGGGAAGTGGAAAGCCTCTGTGGGTAAGAACGTTTTGTGAGCTGTAGTTTGGGTACCTTCATCTAAGTGGGACTGTATGGAAGGGTGCGTGTGATGGAGGCGAGGGGAAAGTGCCTTGTGTGGACTGCAAGAAAGGCATAATGTTACAGAGTGGAGAGGCAAATTTAAGAAACTCTGCTTGAAAACTTGCAGGTAGTGGCTGGCTGTGCTAAAATCTTCTTCCAAAGAGTTGCTCTTCAAGTATTTCCTGCTTTCTCTCTGCGAGAAACTGACGCCAGTGGCCTTCCACTGCAGCGTGGCCGTGCGGAAGGGCTGGGGAACAAGACAGAGCTAGAGAAGGCACCAAAGAGAGCTACAGGTACACAGCAGGCACCGGGACTTGATGCACTGTCTTTCTGCGCAGGCTTTCTGTTTGTTCATTCCTAGGACAGTTGTCTGCAGTTTGCATCCCAGCTTTCTCCCAAGCCCTGGCTGCACAAAAATGCAAGCAGTCAGAGGAAGAGAAGGAAAAAGCAGAGGAGTGGGCTTCTGAGAAAAGAGCTGAGGGGGAGCATGAGGAGCTTGAGGCAGTGTTTCAGAAAAGTAGTGCTTTCACTTAGGATTGTCTGAGATTTCCTTGCCCTGGGTTATGATTGTGTGTAGCTATTGGTTTCTTGGTGCCTGTGTATCCGTTGGTACACAGATGAGTGTGTGGAAAAGACAGCTGAGAGTGCAGGACATGGCAATGTATTTCTCCTGGCCAAATGTGCTGAAGTACTGGAAGGATTGTGAGAAAGACCAGAGAGAATTCAAGCTGGACATGAGGAAGTATTACTTTTCGGAAAGGGTGGTCAGGCACTGGAATGGACTGCCAGGGAGGTGGTGGAGTCACCGACCCTGGGGGTGTTGAAGGGAAGACTGGACGTTGTGTTGAGGGACGTGGTTTAGTGGGAGCTGTTGGTAAGAGGTGAACGGTTGGACTGGATGAGCTTGGAGGTCTTTTCCAACCTTGGTGATTCTATGATTCTGTGAAAGAGAAGAGAACCTGGATTTCTCTTGCACAACAAGTCTGTACCAGTTCTGTCTCCTTTCACTGAGCTGAACGCACGGTGTGTGTGAAGCCTTCTGATGGGAAACCCATGGTCCCCACAAAGTGGGCGCAGAAGCAAAATGAAGCTGAGATGCGTCTGTGTGCTGAGTCCTACTGCTCCTGCGGAAAAAGCAGCTTTGGTAAGAATAGTGGTGAAGGTAGGAGAGGGTATGGAAGGTTTAGACTGCTCTTAGAGGCAAGGTGGAAGTTTCAAATGTTGTGCAGGTTCAGCACGCTCCTACTGCTTTGGTGTGCCGCACCTGCCTGCCCTGTCAGCACTACGTCAGGCTTTTTTGCCTTTTTAAGGTAGGAAAACCAATTTCTGGCTAGGAGAAGAAGAAATGCAACAATCTTCCCTGCATTGCTCCTTGGGTAATGGGTGCTGATGAGCAGTCCTTGTATTAGAATAATGTATTGTCATTTGATCTTTCTGTCTTTGCACTCTTTTAGCAAGTGGGGTGTTGATGCAGCTGCACGTATCTCCTGTTTTGTCCTTCTGCTTTGTGTAAAAGAAATGTCCAGTATGCAATCTCTGTGTGAAATTTTCTTGAAGTATCTTACTTTATTTGCCACTAGGAAGCAATGGCTTGGAAGTGACGGCGGTGTCGCCCAGCAGCCCACACAGTGACCTGATGTCTCATTGCTTGGGTCTGTTAAAAACCGCCCTGATGAGAAAAGAAGGTTTGCACGGATTCTGTGCTGACTGTGTCAGTACAGCCCTGAGGAGCGGTGTGGACATGGCATGGCAGGGAGAAGGCAGTTCCCTTCTGATGGGAAAGTGCCCGAGGAATGTTGGCATCCCGTGTGTTGGTGCCCCATGCCCGCTCCATGCCCGTGCCCCACGCACTTCTGAACGGGCAGCTCAGCTTTTGTGTCATTCAGCCACCTGTGGCAGAGCAGACCAGGCTTTCTGCAGGCGTAGGCAATCATCCCATCACCTTCTGCCTTATAAGGAGTAGAAAACCTTTTCATTTTGGAGTCCTACTTACTGGAGCTTAACCATCTCCAGTGAAGCAGATGTCATTTTTCTTGTATCCTTCAATTCTGAGTCCATATTCTCCCAAAAGCAAAAGAGTTTGGAGGTAACCACGAACAGTTCAGCGGGCGATTTCAGTATTTATTTCTGATCGTGACAGTTACTTCAGTTTAGAGGTCACAATCGATGTACTGTGCCTGTTTTAATTCTGACCAAGGTTGTAGTTGTAGCTGACTTCCCAAGGCTGCAATACGTGGTGGTGACACAGCCGTGGGCTTCTGCATTGGCATGAATCCCACGTTTCCTTTCTGTGCCTTGCAGGTCAGCTTGTGCTGGAAGTGGACGGCATCAGAGTGTGAGTGAAGGTCAGTGCAGGAGCAGCTGTTGATGGGGGGAGGAAGTCCAGGCTAACGGACTCTGCAGCATCTCCCAGTACAGTACCAGAGGAGGCAAGAATGATGTCAGGGGGCTCCCCAGCGGGAAAGTGGCTCATCCAAATGCTTGCTGACAGTTTGAAAGCCCAAACCCTTCCAGCCTCCACCCTGTAGGCAGCTCCGAGGCAGCATCTCCTTTGTCCGACTGTGCAGCACCTGAGCAAGAGGGTGACCTGAGCTGGCTGCACAAGAGTCATCTTAACTTCTTTGTTATTTTACTTCAGATAACCCCATTGGGTGACCCTGCAGTTGGTTTCTTAAAATTTGGATGTAGGAGATGACCTTTACTTATGATGGGGGCCCAGAACACGTGGGTCATGCCAGTGTAGCTACTGCAGCTGCAGTAGGAGTGGAAGACAGAGGGAGTTTTCTCCACGACAGCAACACCAGGCATTTGCTTCAAGGTGTATAACTATTGAGGAGATGGCCCTTGCTGCCAGAAATCATGGCAGCTGTACAGAATCTAGATGTATTTTGGGGATGGTTCTTGTAACCAGCTGATTTTGAGACACTGTCGTACTTGAGAGTCTAAAGTGCACGACAGAAGAAAGCTGGGAAAATGCTTCTCCTCGCTGTTTTTCACTTGCAGATTCTTTCTTTACGGATCCTTTCCAAAAGGAGATTTTCGGGATTGAGGCAGTTGAAGAAAGAGTGAAGCCAGGGGCAGTCCCTGTGGAGAGGACCTCAGGAACTGAGCTTCCCCACCACTGTCTCAGCAAGGAGACAGACGCAGTTCCCATTCCTGCTCTGCACGTGGAAAGGTATGGCTGGGTTTCTTTGTTTGGGTTTCCTTCCTTTCTCTCACTTTGAAGGGGAAAAGTTGGAGCAGGGGAAGCCTTACTGGCCCTTTGTTACTTGCGTAACTGGTTGGATTCTGCATGTGCTGCAACAGGACAGCAGAGCCAGGCTCCTTAACCTGCTGGGGCAGGGTGGGAGCCGAGAGTGGGCACTGCCCTCCTGCCAGCTGCACCTGGTTATGGTTTGCCAGGCCCCTGCTGCCCTGGATTTCACCTGAGAGGTTTGTTCTAGCTGCCTGCAGTAGTAAAAGGTAGGAAAGAAATGGAAGTCAAGAGCTAAGGCTCTACACGGTAACTTTGCATGGATTGAACTGTGGCACCTGAAGACACAGGTGCGTTCCTGAATAATGCTGGCATTTTGCAGGTGTGTTGGTTTAACCCCTGAACTGATGTCTGTGAGCACCTGTCTTCTCCACCTGAACAGTAAGAAAGCTGGATATGTCCAGGAATTGCAGCAGTTGCTGTGAATACTCTCCCAAATGTTTGTTTCTTTTAGTGATAACTAATGGCTCAGCACTGTGATCTCCTGTCTCTGGCACGATCTGGAACGCTGCATCTCTGTGCAGATGTTGGGTGCCTGTTTCTATGGACTCATGAGCACTCACAGAGGTCACAACTGCTGCAGGGGTGGGAGCGTACCACAGCTGGTATTTCCAGAGAGCCTCTAAATGCCTGTAGAAATCACAGGAATTTCTCCTTGGCATTTCTTTTCTTTGCTTAGCTTTTTAGTCCTTATTGTCATATATTTCTTCTTTCCTTTGAGAAATTTGGGATGGCAGTTTCTTGTTTTTTACTGTCTTTGAATCAATTGTTTTGCCATGCTATTGCAATCTATGTCTTGGCTTTTTCAATGCTATTCCTTTGCTTTGCCACCTAGTTTTTGTTGGGCTTTTTCCCCTTTCCATTTTCACTTTCTTTACTGCCCCGTTTCACTATGCCTTATTGTTACTTTTTTTCCTTTTTATTTATTCTTTTCCATTCCCCCTTTTTTCAAATCAGTTTTCACGGCATTACGTTGAGTTTCTCTTCTTTAATACCTTATATTTTTTTCTCCTCCTCCCACTTACCTTGCCTTTCCTTAGCTGACGTTAGCCCTCTGGTTCTTCATTCCTCCATCCTGGCTGTCCTTGCCTCTTTCCTCGGCGAGGACTGGAGGCTTTTCCTCGGGTGCCTGGCAGCATCCATGCCCGGTAGCTACCCTGACCTCCTCCTCGGCATGACCACGAGCGCTTTCCCTTCCTCCAGAGAGATGTTTTGTCCTGCTTGCAGCCGCGGGCTCCTCCACGGGCACCAGCTGAGGAAGTGCATCTCTGCTGGAGGTCGCAGCCTGCCCAGTAGCTGCCCTTTCCTCCTCCCAGGCACGGATGGTGAGCTTTTGGCTGCACCGCAGGCTCTTGTCATCTTTGCTTTGCCGTCACATTGAATCCCATTTCTTTGTTCTGTCGGTTGGTTTTGGTTCTTTTTAGTTTATTGTCTCTTTTTCCTCTGGGTCCCATTGGTTTGCTTTCCTTTGTTCACTTGGTTTTGCTTTCTCTACTGCTCCTTTGGCTCTGCTCTCCATTGTTTATTTCAGGTTGGTTTGTTTGTGTTGTTAGGTTTGCTTTCCTTTTTGTTGTTCATTCTGTTCCTTGGCTCTTGGTTTTCTGGCATTGCTTTGCTTTGTCCTGCTTTCTGCTTTACTTCGTGTCTTTTATTCTGTTTTCTTGTATTTTTTTTTTCCATGTTTTCCCCTTAGATTTTGTCAGCTTTTATATTGTCTCACTGTGGTGCTTTGAATTTTTTGCTTTGCCATATCTTTGCAGTCCACCCCTTTGCTTTTTGTTTGTCCTTTTTCTCCCGGTTTACTTTGCTCTTTTTCTTTTCCTTTTGGCTTTTGTTTACTGCTCCTTTTGCTTTGCTTTCTACTGCTTGTTTTTTCCTTGTGGTTGGTGCTTTTTCTTTCCAGACCATGCCTCTGCATTGTTTTCATGTGTTCTAAAAGTTTGCCTCCTCTTTTCTCCTCTTTTTCTTTGGCTTTCATTACATTCCTCCTCCTCCCACTTACCTTGCCTTTCCTTACCTGATGTTAGCCCTCTGGTTCTTCATTCCTCCATCCTGGCTGTCCTTGCCTCTTTCCTCGGCGTAAAGACTGGAGTAGTCTGTCCACATCCCCATTGGAAGAAGAACTTCAGAAGATCCCAGGCCCAGTGAGTAACACGGTGAGCAACACGATCTTCACTGACGGTCAGAGGGCTTCATTAATTAAGTAGTGATGGAGGGGAAGTGGGACTGAAGGAGGAGGGCTGAAGCAGATCCAAGTGGGGGGCAATTGGCTGCGATAAGGGAGGGGGTAAAAGGAGAGTGACGTGGGGACATCGTGGCCATGGAGGTGGAAGAGAGGGTGAAGGGTTTGGCAGGAACTGGAAGGAGGAATTGGGAGAGAGCAGAGGGAGGGTATTGGGGCTGCTTGGCAGCATGGGGTGCTCCGTGCTTTAGGATTTTGGAGGAGGCAGCACAGAGGAGATGGAGAGATCCACGGGTGCAGGACGTGGGGTGTGGGGCACGGAGCTGGGGACCCCTCCCAGTGCCTAGGGGTGGCCTCTGCCAGGCAGGGACAGATGTGAGCGGTTCCTCAGGGTCTTCCTTCTTCTTCAGAGGACTCCACTGGTCAGCAGAGGATGTCGGAAGGTGTCACTGACCATGGAGAAGCCTTGTCCGTGCAGGGTTTGTGCCCCAGGACTTTGGGCAGGAGGAGGGCTGGCAGCAGCCCAGGGCAGGATGTGGGTCCCCTGGGGACAGCAGCCACAGCCCCTGTCCCACCTCCTCAGTGGCGCTGGGAGTCAGTGTCAGACACCCTGAGTGTCCCTGTTCCAGTGCCATGCTTATTGTAATGGACTTCATCCTTATGTCCATTCTGAAGATTTGTCCCTTGCTTTTTGCAGCCCCCCTTGAGATACTGAAGGCCGCCCTTAGGAGGTCTTCTCTTCTGCTGGCTGCCAAATTCGATGCGTGTCAGGAAGTGCTTCGTAAGGACAAAGCAGTGGAACGTCTTTATCCTCAAGAGAATAGTTTTTAAAAGTCAGATGGCCTCTGCTATAGAAGCAGATGTCAAATGTGGCTTTTCTCCATGGAAAACTGATGCCTGGCAACTTGGAGACTAACGTATATGTGTGTAGAGATGTTTTTTTCCCTTTTAATTTTAATAGTAAACTGAGTCTATACTTTTAATTCATGATGAAATGCTCAAAATGTGTACTCTTGTTTTCTGCCAGTGCTTGGCTGACGGAGTTTTTGGCCGTTCTGTGGCATGGAATGCAACCAGCATGGAAGCATCGTTTGTCGCTGTGGATTCTGAGTAAGATTTCTCACCCTGTGCTCATGATGGGTAAGAGTTCATTGCCCTTCATGCTTGTTTCTCTTTTCTAATTGTTCTTGCGATGCCTTATAGGGCGAGACATATTTTGTTAAAATAACATGTAAGGTTTAAATTCTCATGCACAGTTCAGTGCAGCTGGGGATGTTAAGTATAAAACTGAGCAGACAGGAGAAAAAGCGCATATGAATAGATAGAGGGCATTAACCAAATCTGTAAGTAACCTTACTTCTGTGCCAGAATTTCTTAGCAGTGTGAAGCTTGGTTGGGAAGTCACGTGCTGTAGTTTTAGGGAGCAGCACCTCCTTGTGATGTATTGTGTGGGAAACCTGCGAGGTTCTGTTGGGAAAGTATTGCCATGCTTGGGATTCCCGGAAATAAGTCTGTTTTTGTCCATGCTGGCATCTGTACAGCGCCTGAAAATAGTAATCAGAACTGAAGCGCTTCCATATCAAATAATTGAATTGGTTTGGCTGACTGAAGCAGTCAGCTCTGCTGAAGCCAGTGGCATCAGATGGGACACATATTCAGATGAGCTTCACAAAAGTTATTGGCTCCACATTTTGCTGTGCAGTGGGGAGCAGAAAAGCACTTGAAGATTCAGCTTTCACACTGCGCTGTGCAGCTCTTCAGCCTGTTACCTGAACTGCGGGCTGTATGCGGTGCTGCAATTGCTGCTAGGATTTAAGCACCTCTCCTGATCTTGGTCTCCTCTTTGTCACTTTCTCTCTTTTTTAGCAAGTCTGGAGGAAGCTGAGAGTACCAACCTTGTGTGTTTTCCGCTAGGAATGTCACTCATCTTCAAGCTTTTCCTTTCAGCTTGGTTAAATAGCATTCCACCAGGCTCACTCGCTTGCTGTATGTTCCAGATTTGCATCCAGAATGTGGAAATGATTTATGAATTTCTCACATACTTTATCTTACACTAGATTAGTTATAGATTTTTTTACATAAGTGAAGACTAAGTCCGTATAAATGATGGTTGATGCTCTGCTCTACTATTTATTCCGAGTCCTCCTCATGCAATGGAACGTGTTTAAGTGCATGGGGCCGGATGATATCCATCCCAGGGTTCTGAAAGAGATGTGGTTGCCGAGCCGCTCTCCATCACTTTTGAAAAATGATGGCTGTCTGGTGAAGTCCCCGGTGACTGGAAAAAGGGAAAGGTTTTTATAGAATCCCATTTTTAAGGAAGGGAGAAAGGAAGACCCAGGGAAGTGCAGGCTGTTGAGCCTCACCTCTGTGCCTGGGAAGATCATGGAGCAGATCCTCCTAGAAGCTATGTTAAGGCACATACGAGACAAAGAGGTGATTGGAGACAGCCAGCATGGCTTCACCAAGGGCAGATCGTGCCTGACCAATCTGGTGGCCTTCTATGGTGGAGTGAGGGTACGTTCAGCCCTGTACTTCCTGGCCTGTGGCAGGATGCAACAGGACCACTCCAGAACCCCACTAGATGGTTTTGTGGCTGGGGTCTTAGTTGCCTTGGGTAGGTTGAGAAAGGGGAGGAGTGCAGTTGGCGCACATGTATGAAGTGAGAATGAATAACGGGTGAAGCACGCCTTAAAAATCGGCCTTTTTGGTGTGGACCCCACCCTGCTCTGTGACACGGGCTCTGGGATCCGTGCCTCTGCTTGTGACATCACTGGAAGTTCCGAGTGCTGTAGGCGTGGGGAGAGGTGTTAGCAGTGCAGTGGCCATCTGCACGCGTCCCTCCTCCTGCTGCCCTTTGGCTCTTGTGCAGCCGATAGGTGCTCGGAGAGTGACCGCCAGCGAAGAAGGATCTGTTATCCTCTAGTCGGTACCCGACTGTGGGAGAACAGAGGGAGCTGAAAGATGTTCGTCCCTTGGACTGTTCCTGTCTGGATCTGGTACCCAGTGGGTATTCTGTTGGTGCTGCCAAGCGCTGACGGTTTTGGTCGGGGTTTGTGTTTGGAGGGAGTTAGAAGTAGGTGTTTTGGGGTTTTTTTGCAGCTTAAGCTTTGTTCCCCAAGTCCAAGGCCTGTGGTTCCCGCTGGGGAAGCAGTGTGAGGGAGGTGAAGCCCTAAGCAGAAAGGCGGTGGTGCCTGGAGCTCTCCGTCACATCTGTGCCCATCTCAGCAGCTGTGGTGCTGTCTCTGTGCACCTGGAGGATGTGGTGCAGAGCTCCGAGCCTGGTGTTGGTGGCACGCAGTGTGCAGTGGTCGTTCCCCTTGTCACGGAAGAGAAACCTTGCTGTTTCCAGCATGATCTAACAGGCTCCGTTGAGCCAGTCATGCCAGGACTTCCAGCCCTGAGGTGGATGAACTCCCCCGCCCCCTCCTTTGGGTCCCATGTGGTGTCGTTTCTGGCACAATCAATGCAGATGTCAGAGTTGGAAGGTGTCCTTTGAAGGGTTTAGTTAGAAAAGCACTCTGTGCCTGGGTGTTTGGCATCCTGAGAAGATGACTTGGTAGGTGGAGAACAGCATTGCACTCTGCGCTTCTCTCCTCCCATGCGCAGGAATCACACCTCTCAGCAGCATGGCGCTGCTGGATGGCACGTTGCTGACAGTAAGGCGAGTCTCCTTCTTTGTGGTTCATCTGTCTCTCGGTGTTGCAGGACCCGTCTGGTGCAGGCAATCCGGTGCCGCCCCAAGCGCCCGGTGTGCAGTGGAACAGCGTCCTGCATCCTTCCATCAACCAGTCAGGCTTTGTGCAAGACCCAGGTATGTGAGTTGGGTTTGGAGCTCATGGTACAAATCTGTTTGTGAAGCTGGGTGCGTAACTGAGAAGTGCCCGGCCTGATGACGTGCATTCTGTGCTGAGATAGCACCTGGAGGCTGTGCCAGCGCTGTTTGCTGCAAGCGTTCCGGCGCCTGGCACCACGTTTGCCTGTTGCCAGTCCTTCGGCCTCTGAGTGTTCGATGCAGGCCAGTAGTTGGGCTTGTAAGATGTTTCCTCTGGCTTTGGCAAGACTTTCCTATGACTGCTGGTTTTCCAAGCTCTGCGACCTTAAGCTTCCCAACGAGGGGTGGCTGTGACGCTGTTGGGTCTCATTTCCCTGTGTGACGGTAAGGGAAAATGAGCGCAGAGTTTCAGCCTTGGTGGCTGAAGGTATGTTCCTTGGGTGAAAGAGGAAATGGAACCTGTTATCTTAGTGGGTAATGCTGGCACCCTACTAGCAACAACTGCAAAATGTGGCTGGGATGGTGCTGGCAGGGTTCTGTCAGTGGGCCCTGTGGGCCGTTGTTACTAAAGACACGCGTGTCCAGCGGCACCTCTGGGTCCTTCACTCACTGCCTGCTCCTCTCCCTGGGTGACCAGGTTACTTGCAGAGGAATGCTCAGATGCCGCAGCACAGCTCTTCCCAGTCCGGCTCAGCCTTATTTCTCCATCTGCCTTCTGGAGGACAGATGCACGCTGCAGTGGGGCCATATCAGCAGAACTGCACGGGAAGCCACAGACCCCAGGCCGGGCAGCACAGCCCTCAAGGTGAGGCATGGGCAGCTTCTCAAGGGGGAGCTGCGTGCAGCGAATGGGAAAGGCCTCTGTCGGAGGCAACATCTTGTCTTTGGAGAAAGCGTTTTGATTTGATTCTTTTTCACTTCTTGCACGGGCAATGCAAAGCAGTCCACTCCTCGTGAGCTGGAACAACCTGTGCTCTGTGTATTCTGCTGGGAGTCATGAACGACGTTGCTCTCAGGGCTGGCTGTACTTTTAACCGTTGCATGTCTCCCTCTCACTTAGGAAGATACAGGCAGCTCCTCCAGTGTGTTAAAGAGCCATTTCGCTACGCAGGGAAAGGAAATCCCACGTTCTATGTTTTGGAAAGCGTTTAGAGGCTTTTTTACATCCTGTGCTGTACTGTATAGCTCAGTGTGGTTGGCTGAAGGTTGGGAGAGTGCCAGACAGCTTTAGACTCGGTGTTGTTCCTTAGCTGTGTCAAAACGCACATTACGTGGCTCCTATCCAGGCGCTTTGACTTTTAGCGCAAGTCCTAAGTCTCTCCCTCTTCTCCGTGAGTGACCTTGAAGTGTCTGCTGACAGGAGGTCTGCATGGCGGTTCACGAACGAACCAGTGGAACGATGCCGTCTTCCCCTCTTGCCACCCCTCTAGGAGCTTATCCCGTGTGGCCCAACTGCAGCACTCTGCCCGGTGCCAACTTCTGCAGCGCAGGACTGGGAGGAAGCATGAACCCGGCGGCAGCAGGGAGCCAGTTGCGTGGCAGCGTTCCTCCTCAGCTGGGGGCAGGGATGCGCCCCCCAGCAGGTGGCATGGCTCACAGAGCACAAGGAGCAGCCGCCGTGTGTGCTGCTGCCAGCGCCATCCAGAACTGGTGAGGCGTGAACATTCCCTTGGTCTCAACGTATCAATCCATTCCCTCTGTCGTAGCTGGCTTTGAAAGCCATGGCTGCAGTAGGCCAAAGCTGGGGTGATAGTCAACGTACACTCCCTTAAAGATTTGCCTTCTGGAAGGCTTTTTCCTCTCCCTTCACTGCTAACAGAAGAGGCCCAAACACCAACGGAAGCATCTTTATTTGGAGTGAACGCCTGTTTTTTCCTTGCCCTCTCCAGGCCACCCGGTTATCCCAGTGTGAACCAAGGGGGAATGCTGGGCACTGGACCTCCTTACGGACAGGGAACTAACAGCATGGCTGGTGTGATCAACCACCAGGGCCCACCTTGTCCCATGGGTGGGAGCATGGCTAACGGCTCTGCAGGTAAGGCTGGGCTGAGTGCTGGGCTTTGAAGACTTCACGGCATGGACTGAAAAGCAATGTCACAAATTCCTGTGACTTCCTAGGGGTGGCAGCAAGTCCTGAAGTGATGGGTCTGGCGAATGTCAAATTAACTCCTGCAAGTAAAAGAAAGAGGGGAGAAGAGACCCAAAAAGTAGAACTCCAGTCCAAGGTAAAACTTGTGTTTTTTGTTCGTTTGTAAATGACACAGTGTATGTATCTAGTAGTGAGTGCAGCGCCTGAGAGAAACTCAATGTGACTTGCCCTCTACTGCGAGCAGAGCTGCCATTAGCGTAGCTGTTTGCGCAGGATGTGATCTTGCTGTTCCGTGTGAGCACAGTGTTAGGTCAGCAGCGCGGCCAGTGAGTGGGATATCGTCTGTTGGGATGTTTTCTCTTTTGGAGAGTGGCATATGCTGGCATCTCCTGCCAGGTGTGAGCAGCCGGGATGCAGCACTGTCCTCCCCGTCCCTCTGCAGAGCTCGGTTTGTCCCCAAGTCAACGCTGGGCCGGCCTTGCCGTTGTTAGTTGGAGGGAATGGACCGGACCAGATGCTCCTGGTGGGTCGGTCGGTCTCTCCAAGTCTCCAAATGCAGTCCATAGCTAATGAGACTGTTGCTCGAATCAGACGTGGTCTCAGCAAAGTAGAGACTGCCAAAATCTACGTCGTGCTGCCGCCCTGGGGAATGCCATGTGCAGCTGGCTGAGGCGTTTCCTGACATATGGAGCAAATGAGGCCACAGGAGGTCTCTCAACGAGGTGGCTCTGCAACGTCTCCGTGAGGTTTGCTTGGTGAAAGCTTTTCCTTTTTAGAAATGCATGTTCTGCGAGTAGCAGCTGGCTCCCTGGTACCTTTGTTGAGTCGTAGTTGTCTTTTAAACTGACATGGACCTGATCTGAGACAAGTGTGGGTCTGGCAGAAAGCTGATCTGAATATAACAGCAGAACCTTGAGGTCTGACTGCTCTTTGAAGCCATCTGGGATGTGATCCAGGTGTTCTTGTGCTCCTCAGTCCTGATGTGTTTCCTTCCATCAGTCCAGTTCCTCTGCTACAGCCAGCGAGATCACTGAACCCTGTGAGCTGGGTGGTGAGCCCGAGAGGAAGTGTCCTCTGGCACTGAGCATTTCTCCCCACTGAGTCTGTGTTGCCCGTTTCTGGCTCGATGACCTCATGTTGCCGATGGCTTTGCTTTCCATCTAGAATCCCAGGCGACCGATGGACAGCAGCTGCACCCCACCTGCCAAGCGGCTCAAAGCGGGGATGCACAGCGTCCCGTGCAGCGCCGGGCAGGGGCAGCCGCAGCAGCAGCCCAGAGCTCTGGAGAATCGCACCGCTCCCAGCAAATCTGCATCCCCGCAGCCAGGGAGGGGAAAGAAGAAGGCAGGACCGCCGATCCCTGCTGCGCACGTGGCACCGGCAGCGGAACGGCCTGCCAGGAAGCGACGGGCCGTCTCCTTCCCTCCGGGATCGGTGGAAGCTGCCAAGCCGGTGTTACCGAAAAGGAGGCGGCTGACAGCAGCAGATGTTGGTAAGAGGAAACTCCTGCTTTTCTGCCTGCGCCCATCGAGAGGCTGGGTGTTGCCATCCCCCTCTGGTACAGTGCTGCCAATTGGAAGGGCTCTGCCAGCTCTGCAAGAGGTCTCCTTTGCCAAGTTAGTTGGGACGTTCTGTCGTTCTGTGATAACGCAAGGGTGAAGGGACCCAGAAGGACTGGGTATAACGTTTGTGTTGGGCACTGTCTGTGTGGAGACTGCTTTTGCGTGGAGTCTGTGCAACGCCTGAAGCAGGCTGTGCTCTGTGTGAGACAAAAAAGCAGTATCCAGTCCCTCCTTCTCGGTTTTGAAGGCCAGGGTCTGGAAGTATGACGTGTTTGTGTTCCAGGAGCTCCTGCAGCCTGGAGGGTGATGATGTCTCTGAAGTCTGGGCTGCTCGCTGAAAGCACGTGGGCCTTAGACACCATAACTGCCCTGCTCCACGATGACAGCAGCGTCGCGTCCTTTGACCTCAGGCAGGTGGGTGCAGATGCTCAGCACCGAGCGCTCGCTGAGCTGTGGATTTCCATGTGGTTGGTGTGCAAGCGCGTGGTCTCTCCTCTCTGGTGGGACGTGTTGCCTCTAACGTATCGCAGAAAGGGAACCGTGGTGGGGAGGCCAAGAGGGGCTTTGCAGCAGAGCGCTGTGAAGGGCTGAAGGCTGCTCGCCTCTCCTGGTGCAACAGCTCTGTCTTTGCGCACGGGTCAGCGTGCAGCGTGGCTTGGGTGCCTCTAGAAGGGGCAGCCTGTCTCCATGATTTGCCTGGTGCCTGCAAGGCTGTTGTAAAAACTGTTGCACTATACTTTAGAGGCTGCTCTGCTTAGCATTGCCTCTCTCCTGAGCGTTCCTCAGAGAGGAGACAAAAACCGAGAGCATGCATGTTTACACAGGTACGAGCAGGCTGGATCCTGACATTCAGGGACCCTTGTTTCTGTTCCGGGCGGACAGAAAGCTCTCTTTTGCAAAGAGCGTATTGCCAGAATGAAGAGATTCCATTAATAAGCGGCTCCTCAAGATCTCTGCCCTTTATGCAGTGGTTGTCCAATTGCTCACAGCGACCTCAGAATTATTTTGTGGTCACTGATCCATCTTTCCTTCCTTCCCCTCCCGTTTTTCTCCTCCCCCATAGCTGCCAGGTCTGCTGGAAGTCCTGGTGGAATATTTCCGGCGCTGCCTGATCGAGGTCTTTGGAATCCTGGAGGAGTACGAGGTGGGCATTTGCCCAGGGCAAAGCTCACTCTGTGGGTTGGAGAGCGCCCACCTGCTCTGGCAGCTTGGCGGCGGAGATACCACTGAGCACATCCAGACCCACTTGGAGAGCAAGAGAGAGCGCTCCGCGGCTGAGAGCAATGGAAATGCTCGGGAAGGGCAGGCTCCTCCATCTGACAGCTCCTCAGCAATTCTGGAGGATGAGCCTCGCAGCAGAGACGAGGCACCGCTCTGCCTCACCCACGACTGGCAGGACTCTGTGGCGAAGCGCTGCATCTGCGTCTCCAACATCATCAGGAGCTTGTCGTTTGTGCCGGGCAATGACGCCGAGATGTGCAAACACGCCGGGCTGCTGCTGATCCTGGGGAAACTGCTGCTCTTACACCATGAGCACCCAGAGCGCAAGCAGGCAGCCCTGAGCTCGGAGAGAGAGGAGCTCGAGCAGGACCAGGGGCTGAGCTGCGGCCAGGAGGAGTGGTGGCGGGACTGCCTGCAGGAGCTGCGTGAGAACACACTGGTGACGCTGGCCAACATTTCCGGCCAGCTGGACCTGTCCCCTCTCCCAGAAAGCCTCTGCTTGCCCATCGTGGACGGACTCCTCCACTGGGCAGTGTGTCCATCAGCAGAGGCCCAGGACCCTTTTCCAGCGCTGGGGTCGAATGCCGTCCTCTCCCCTCGGAGCCTGGCTTTGGAAACGCTCAGCAAACTGAGCACCCGGGACACCAACGTGGATTTGATCCTCGCGGCTCCCCCCACCAGCCGCTTGGAGATGCTGTACAGCACCCTGCTGCGTTTGCTCCGCGACAGAGAGAGCCCGGTGTGCCGAGAGATGGCGGTGGTCCTACTGGCCGCCTTGGCACAGGGGGACAGCCTGGCAGCGAGGGCGATTGCCTCGCAGGAGAGGAGCGTCGGCGACTTGCTGGGCTTCTTGGAGGACGGCCTGGCCGCCGCGCAGTGCCAGCAGAGCCAGGCCGGCCAGGTGCCCGAGCAGAACGCGCCCTGCGAGCCGCCGAGCGTGGACATGATGCGCCGAGCGGCTCGGGCGCTGCTCGCCCTGGCTGAGGTGGGCGAGAGCCGCTCGCAGTTCACGCTGCACGAGTCGCGGCTGTTGGACATCTCCGTGTCGCCCGCGGTGGATTCCTCGGTCTCCCAGGTTATCTGCGACGTGCTGTTCTTCATTGCCCGGCCCTGACAGCTGCGGGGTGCAGCTCACCCTGCGTGAGCGGAGAACTGAGAAGCCGACGGTTGCCCTTTATTTATGCACAGCCACCTCGGGAATCCGCTGCCTGCCCTGCGCTGTCCTGCTTCTCTCTTGGAGGATGATGTCCCCATTTCCTTTCCCCTTCTCCTTCAAATTTCTTCAAATTTGTCCCAAATCCCTCATTAAAAACACAAAATTCTTTCTACGCGGAGGACTCTCAAATTTTGTTTTAGCCAAAGTTACTGTCTTCTACTGTGCGTGTGGGGAGAACAACTTGTCCCCCTTCCCCCACCCCTTTCTAGCATGACGAGTCACCGCGCTGATGACCTGCAGAGCGAGATGCAGGTATTTGATCTCTTGCCAGGCGTCCCTCCCTGGGGGATGCTGTACAGGGCTCTGCCTTTTCAGTCATTGCTGCCTCAGCACCACTCAACTTGCAGTGTCTTTTTCCTGCTTTTGTTTCCTTTCTAATCGAGGTGTGAGGAAGCCCTAGGACTTCCAGCCGAAGTTGCAGATGCAGACACACAACTGTCATTTTTCAGCGATGACTTCTGCACTGGGAACCCAGAGCGACTGGGGAGGGAACAAAGGGGGACACTGAGGGCGGCCCAGGGGCCCCCAGAGCCACTTGGACAGGGACCGAGGGGACATGGGGGCACAGAACCACCAGGGAGGGGACAATGGGGGGATGCTGGGTGCACCAAAACCACCAAGGGACAGCAGGAGAACACGGGAGTAATGTGGGGCCCCAAAAGAGTGAGATTATGGGGGCATCCCATTGGGGTTAGGTCCTGACTTTGCGGGGAGGTGATGGTCTTGGTGGTGGGAGGGTTAGGAGGTCTCTCATTGGGGCTGGGGACTCCGGGGACTCCAGGGTCTCCTATATGATTTGTTGGAGGGGGTCTTACTGGTCTTGGGAGGACTGGGGAGTCCCATTGTGGCTGGGGGTGCCGTTGGGTTGTGCGGCTCTCTGGGCTCCTGTTTTAATGGGGAGAGTCCTAACAAGGGCTGGGAGGGTGTGTGCATTCCCAGGGGTCCTGTCTTTCTTCCAGGGGCTTTATTACATTTGGGAAAAAATGGGGAGTCCCGTTGAGGCTGGAGTTCTCATTGGCACTGGGGGATTTTGGAGGGGTTGAGAGGTCCTGGGGCAACGTGAGGGGACTCCATAGGGGTTGGGATCCCCGGGTTTGCAGTCACCCCCCAGAGACCTGCAGCCTGGAGCTCCGGCTCCACCCCTTCCATCTTGACCCCCAGCAGCCCCTCGAGACACCTCAGTGTCCCCTCAGTGACTCCAGGAGCCCCTGCTCTGTGGCAGGATGCAACAGGACCGCTCCAGAACCACACTAGGCGGTTCTGTGGCCGGGGGCTGGGGGTGAACCCTGTCACCTCCCTGCCGGGTCTGGGGGTCTCCAAACTCCTGCCATTTCAGGAGGGAACATGGTGGCATCTAGGGGACACGTGGTGATGCCAGCGTGTCGGCTTCATCTTCTCCGCTGGACTCTTTCCAAGAGCTCCCTGTCTGTTTTGTACTGGGGAGCCCAGAACTGGACGCAGTGCTCCAGGTGAGGCCTTACCAGGGCAGAGCAGAGGGGGAGGATCGCCTCCCTCCACCTGCTGGCCACGCTCTGTGCAATGCAGCCCAGGATGCCATTGGCCCTCTTGGCCACAAGGGCACACTGCTGGCTCATGGCCGACCTGTCGTCCCCCAGGACAACCAGGTCCCTCTCTGCAGCTCATCCCCAACCTGTACTGGTGCATGCAATTATTCCTCCCCACATGCAAGACTCTACATTTGCTTCTGTTAAACCTCATCCGGTTTTTTTCTGCCCAGCTCTGCAGCCTGTCCAGCTCTCGCTGAATGGCAGCACGGCCTTCAGCCAATCCTCCCAACTTCGTGTCATCAGCAAACTTGCTGAGGGTGGCCACCATCCTGTCATCAAGGTCATTGATGAAGATGTTGAACAAGACCGGACCCAGCACCTGAGGAACACCACTGCTTACAGGTCTCCAGCCAGACTCTGCACTGCCAACGACGACCCTCTGTGCTCTGCCAGTCAGCCAGTTCTCAACCCACCTCACTGTCCACTCATCTATCCCACACTTCCTCAGCTTTGTTATAAGGATGTGGTGGGGGACAGTATCAAATGCCTTGCTGAAATCAAGGTAGGCTACATCCACTGCTCTCCCCCCATCCACCCAGCCAGAGACAACATCACAGAAGGCCACCAGGTTGGTGGAGCACGACCTCCCCCTGGTGAACCCGTGCTGACTGCCCCTGATCTCCTCCTTTTCTTCAGTTGTCTGGAGATGGCATCCAGCACAGCTTTCCATCACCTTTCCAGGTACAGAGGTGAGGCTGACTGGCCTATAATTGCCTGGGTCTTCCTTCTTGCCTTTTTTGAAGACCTCAGTGACATTGGCTCTCCTCCAGTCTTCAGGCACCTCCCCCGTCCTCCAACATCTCCCAAAGATGACCGAAAGTGGCTCAGCAATCACCTCTGCCAGCTCCCTCAGCTCCCGTGGATGGTGAACATTGGTGTTGCCTAGGCGCTCCCGGATCACCTCTTCCCTGACTGCAGGGAGGTCTTCCATTCCCCAGAGCCTCTCACTCACCTCCAGGGTCTCGGATTCCCAAGGGGGAGCTTTTTCACTGAAGACAGAAGCAAAGAAGGCATTCAGTATCTCCGCCTTCTCAGCATCCCCCGTTACCAGCACACCCCCATTCCAGTTGCTTGTGAAAGGCGTCATCAACCTCCTCCTCCTGATCAGGGGGCCTTAGCGCACACCCTCAGCAGTGTCAGCCATACCAGCCCGCCCCTTGATTCTCACCCACAAGCTCTCCACTGCTACACCACTCTCCCCCAGGTGCAGTTCAATACATTCCAGCTGCTCTCTCACATAAAGAGCAACTCCACCACCCCGCCTCGCCGGCCGATCTTTCCTAAAGAGCACACAGCCCTCCATGACAACATTCCAGTCATGCCAGCTGTCCCACCACGTCTCCATCACAATGAGATCGTAGCTGTGTGACCACACGCAGAACTCCAGCTCTTGCTGTTTATTTCCCATACTGCGCGCATTACTGTATGGACACTTCAGGGAAGCAGCATTCCCCTGCCACACTCAACCCCTTCAAACTCCACCCTCATCACCCATCAAGTTCTCTTTTGAACCTCGAACTACCTGAACCCCAGCAGCCCTCATTTTGTCCCCTTCCCCCTTCTTTCCTAGTTTAAAGACCTTTCGATGAGGCCCGCCAGCTCCTGGGCAAGGATCCTTTCACCCCTTGCAGACAGGTGAGCTCCATCTGCAGCCGTCATGCCAGGAGCCGAGTAAATTGCCCCATGGTCAAAAAACCTGCACCAGCCTCTAAGCCATTTATTGATGAGGAGGGTTTTTTGGATCCTCTCAGTGTCCTTCCCCACCACTGAAGGGATAGAAGAGAAGACCACCTGCACTCCCGCACCATCCAGTACCCTCCCCAGACCCTTGAAGTCATCCCTGATAGCCCTTAGGCTTCTCTTGGCAGCATCATCACTGCCAACTGAACTGCCAATACGGGGTAGCAGTCAGATGGGCGAATAAGCCCAGGCAGCTTTCGAGAGATGTCCCTGACCCGTGCCCCAGGGAGGCAGCACACTTCCCTCCGGGTGGGGGCAGGTCGACATCCCGGGCCCTCAGTTCCTTGTAAAAGGGAATCTCCTACAACGATCGCCCTCCTTTCTTTACCAGAAGAGGCGGTCTGCAAGCGTGGAGCCGACCGCCTCTCCTTAGGAAATCTCGGCGGCTGTTCCACCTCATTCTCAGCCTCCTCGCCCTCCAGTTCCAGGGTTTCAAAATTACTTAGAGGCACCTGAGAAACCAAGGTAGGTCGGGAAGGGCACCGCCTGCGTCGCTGAGGTGGGACCTGCTGCCATTTCTCCTCTCCTCTCAAGTCAGCTCTCTCAGTTTGACCACAGCAAGGGAGAGAGTCCACTACAGGCTGGGGGCTGCAATCTCTGCTTGCTTCTCGCAGAGTTACACCACCCATCTATCTCCCTCTCGCAGTCTCTAATGGATCTTAACCTCTCCACCTGCTCCCTAAGCTCCACCACAAGGCTGAGCAGCTCATCCACCTGCTCACACCTCATGCAGGCGGCATCCCTCCCATCGTCCCCCGGCAGCAGCATCCATCCCATAGATGGATCTCCACCCCATAGATCCCATTAGCATCCATCCCATTGGGATCTCCATCCCATAGATCCCTGCCCCATACAATCCCTGCCCCATAGATCCCCACCCCATGGCACTGAACACATGGGCACCAAAAGCCGTGCTTGGCAACAGACTTAATGAGAGATTTAACGAGTGCAGTGCTGTAATAGAGACCGAACACAAGGAACGCTGCATGACCCCAGCATGGTAATTAACCAAGAGTGAAATGAATCAAATGAAGGCCAAACTAATCGGGAAAGGAACGACTGCGTGGACTGGGGACTTGGGGACATACTGGGAACAGGTTGGGGACACAATGGGGACACACTGGGGACAGGTTGGGGACATGATGATGCATTGGGGACATGTTGGGGACACACTGAGGACACAACGGGGACACATTGAGGACACACAGGGGACACGATGGGAACACATGGGGGACACACTGGGGACATGCTGGGGATCCATCAGGGACACATGAGGACATGTTGGGGACACATTGGGGACATACTGGGGACTCATCAGGGACACATGGGGGATATGTTGGGGACACAACAGGGACAAGCTGGGGACACACTGATGATGCACTGGGGACACATTGGGAACACATTAAGGACACACAGGGGACACGTTGGGGACATTCTAGGGATCCATGAGGGACACGCTGGGGACAGGTTGGGGACACATTGATTGATTACACATTGGGGACATGTTGGGGACACACAGAGGACGTGATGGGGGCACGTTGGGAACACACTGGGGACACATTGGGGACATGTGGACACACAGAGGATGATGGGGACACACTGGAGACATGGCTGGGGACATGTTGGGGACCCATCAGGAACACATGGTGGACATGCTGGGAACACACTGGGGACACACTGAGGGTATGTTGGGGACACACTGGGGACACATTGAGGACACTCAGAGGACACAGTGGGACACTCTGGGGACATGCTGGGGATCCATCAAGGACACACTGAGGATATGTTGGGGACACACTGGGGACACATCAGGGATACATGGGGGACATGTTGGGGACACGTTGAGGACACACTGGGGACACACTGAGGATATGTTGGGGACACACCAGGGACATGCTGGGGACACACTGATGATGCACTGGGGACACATCAGGGGCACACTGAGGACACACAGGGGACACATTGGGGACATGCTGGGGATCCAGCAGGGACACATTGGGGACATGTTGGGGACACACAGGAGGACACACTGGGGAAACAGTGACGGCACACTGGGGACATGGTGAGGATATGTTGGGGACACATTGGGGACACACTGGGGACACACAGGGAACATGGGAACACAGTGGGGACACACTGGGGACATGTTGGGGACACATGGGGGACACACTGGGGACACACTGACGATGCGATGGGGACACGTTGGGGACATATGGGGCACGTACTGGGGACACCAGGGCCATGTTAAGGACACATTGAGGACACGATGGGGACTTTTTGGGGACCCATCAGGGACACATTGCAGACACATGGAGGATGTGTTGGGGACACCTCAGGGACACATGGGGACATGCCATCCCAGTGCCACCCCAGTGTTATTCTGGTGCCACCCCAATGCCATCCCTGTTATTCTTGTGCCATTTTGGTCCCATTTTGGTCCCATTTTGGTGCCATCTCAGTCCCATCCCAATGCCATCCCAGTGCCATTCCTGTTCATTGTGCTCCCATTTTGGTTCTGTTTTGTTGCCACCCCAGTGCCACCCCAACGTCACCATGGTGCCACCCCAATGCCATCCCTGTGTCATCCTGGCACCATTTTGATCCCGTTTTGGTGCCATTCTGGTGCCATCTCAATGCCATCCCCATGTCATCATGGTGCCACCCCAATGCCATCCCAGTTCTGTCCCAACGCCATTCTGGTTCCATCCCAGTGCCACCCCAATGCCATCCCGGTGCCATTGTGGTTCCATTCCAATGCTGTCCCGCTGTTATTCTGGTGCCACCCCAATGCCATCCCTGTGTCATCCTGGCACCATTTTGATCCTGTTTTGGTGCCATTTTGGTGCCATCCCAGTTCCATCCCATCACCATTGTGGTGCCACCCCAATGCCATCCCTGTGTTATCCTGGCTCCATTTTGGTGCCATCCCAGTGCCACCCCAACGCAATGCTGGTGCCATCCCAATATCATCCCAATGCCACCCCAACGCCATTGTGGTGCCACCCCAGTGCCACCCTGTGTTATTCTAGTTCCACTCTGCTGCCATCCCAGTTCCATCCCAACGTCATCATAGTGCCACTCCAATGCCACCCCAACGCCATTCTGGTTCCATCCCAGTGCTACCCCAATGTTATTCTGGTCCCAGTTCCATCCCATTGCCATTGCGGTGCCACCCCAGTGCCATCCCTGTGTCATCCTGGCACCATTTTGATCCCATTTTGGTTCCATCCCAATACCACCCCAATGCCATTCCAGTTCCATCCCAACACCATTCTGGTTCCATCCCAGTGCCACCCCTGTGTTATTATGGTGCCACCCCAGTTCCATCCCAACGTCATCATGGTGCCACTCCAATGCCATCCCAGTTCCGTCCCAACATCATTCTGGTTCCATCCCAGTGCAGCCCCTGTGTTATTCTGGTACCACTTTGGTGCCATCCCAATGCCACCCCAACACAATTCTGGTGCCATCTCAATGTTATCGCAGTGCCACCCCAACGCCATTCGGGTTCCATCCCAGTGCCATCCCTGTGTTACTCTGGTCCGATTTTGATGCCATCCTGGTTCCATTCCAATGCCACCCCAACACAATTCTGGTGCCATCCCAATACCATCCCAATGCCACCCCAACGCCATTGTGGTGCCACCCCAGTGCCATCCCTGTGTTATTCTGGTCCCATTTTGGTGCCATTCTGGTGCCATTCCAATACCATCCCCATGCCATCCCAGTTCCGTCCCAAAGCCATTCTGGTGCCACCCCAATGCCACCCCAACATCATCATGGTGCCACCCCAACGCCATTCTGGTTCCATCCCAGCGCCACCCCTGTGTTATTCTGGTGCCATTTTGGTGCCATCCCAACGCCGTTTGTTTCCATCCCGGTTCCGTGGTGGCACTGCTCCCATCTCCAGCTCCCATCCCACATCACCGCGTCACCGCCGCCTCCACGCCGATGTTGTTGAGGAGGAAGAGCTCCGGGCGCGCAGCGAAGGCCCAGCAGCGCTGTGGGGGGGGAAGGGGAGACCATCAGCACTGCCCCCAAAAATGGGACCAGAGCAACAGCAGCACCGAGCTGCACGCCTTGCCCCAAATCCGTGTGTGTGTGTGTGTGTGTGTGTGTGTGTGTTGTCACACCCAACGTGGCACTGTTGCACCCAACGCAGTGTTGTCACACCCAACGCATTGCTCTCACACTCAACATGGTGTTGTCACACCCAATGTCTTGTTGTCACACTCAGTGTGGTGCTGTCACACCCAACGTGGCACTGTTACACCCAGCGCAGTGTTGCTATCACACTCAACATGGTGTCATCACACCCACCATGGTGTTGTCACACCCAATGTGGCACTGTTACCCCCAGTGCAGCGTTGTCACACCCAACATAGCATCATCACAGCCGATGTAACCTTGTCACACCCAACCCGGTGTTGTCACACCCCATCGAGCACCGTTAAACTCAGTGCAGTGTTCTTACACCCAACATGGGTTTGTCACAGCCAACACAACACTGCCACATCCAATGTGATGCTGTCACACCCAACGCAGTGTTGCCACACCCAATGGAAGTTTGTCCTACCCAGCACAGTGTTGTCACACCCAGCACAGCACTGTTACACCCACTGTGGTGTTTCCACACCCAACGCAGCACTGTTGCACCCAACACGGCGTCATTACACTCCACGCGTTGTCAATCCCAGTGTAGTGTTGTCACACCCAATGGGTTGCTGCCAACCCCCAATGTAGCACCGTTACACCCAACGTGGGGTTTTCACACCTGACATCGCACTGTTACACCCAATGCAGCACTGTTACACCCAATGCAGCGTTGTTACACCCAATGCAGCACTGTTACACCCAATGCAGCGTTGTTACACCCAATGCAGCACTGTTACACCCAATGCAGCGTTGTTACACCCAATGCAGCGTTGTTACACCCAATGCAGCGTTGTTACACCCAATGCAGCACTGTTACACCCAATGCAGCGTTGTTACACCCAATGTAGCACTGTTACACCCAATGCAGCGTTGTTACACCCAATGCAGCACTGTTACACCCAATGCAGCGTTGTTACACCCAATGCAGCACTGTTACACCCAACATGGTGTCATCACACTCAACACAGCACTGTCACACCAACGCAGTGTTGGCGCACCCAACGCAGCACTGCTGCACCCGACACAGTGTCATTACACCTCATGCAGTGTTGTCACACCCAACATAGCACTGTCACACCCAATGCAGAGTTGTTACACCCAATGTAGCACTGTTACACCCAGCACGCTGTCACCACACCCCACACGGTGTTGTCACACCTGAGGCACCATTGCTACACCCAATGCAGGACTGCGGCACGTGGCACAGCATTGTCACATGCGACGCAGTGTTGTCACACAGCGCAGTGTTGTCACACCCAGTGCAGCACTGCTACACCTGACACAGAGTCACGGCGCCACACCTGACGCAGCCCTGTTGCACCCAGTGGAGTTTTGTCGCACCCAACACAGTGTCGGCGCATCCAACACAGCGCTGTTACACCCAACAGGGCGCCGTTACACCCGACGTTCTGTTGTCACACCCAACATATCATCGTTACACCGCACACGGCGCTGTCACAGTTACACTCAGTGTAGCACTGTTACACCCGACACAGCAGTGCTGCCACACCTGACACGGCGCCATTGCACCCAGGGCAGTGTTGTCTCGCTCCACGTAGCGTTGTTACACCGTTGTTACACCCAGTGTAGGACTGTCACACCCAACACAGCACTGTTACACCCAACATGTTGCTGTCACCCCCAATACAGCACTGCTGCACCCAACACAGCGCCGTTACACTCAGAGTAGCATTGTCACACCCAGCATGGTGTTCTCCCGCCCAACACCCCCAACGCAGTGTTGCCACACCCAATGGAGGTTTGTCCCACCCAGCACGGTGTTGTCACTCCCAGCACAGCACTGTTGCACCCACTGTGATGCTTCCACACCCGACACAGCATTGTCACACCCAACGCAGCACTGCTGCACCCAACATGGTGTCATTACACTCCATGCGTTGTCAATCCCAGAGCACTGTTGTCACACCCAATGGGTTGCTGCCAACCCCCAATGTAGCACCGTTACACCCAACGTGGGGTTTTCACACCCAACATAGCATTGTTACACCCGATGCAGCGTTGTTACACCCAGCAAAGCACTGTTAACACCCAACATGGTGATGTTACACCCGATGTAGTGTTGTCACCCCCAACATATCGTTGTTACACCCAACATGGTGCCATTACACCCAACGTGGCACTGTTACACCCAACGTAGTGTTGTCACACCCAACACAGTGCCGCTACACCCTATGCAGCGTTGTCACACCCAGCGCAGCACTGTCACACCCGATGTGGTTCTGTCACACCCCACAGTGTTCTCACACCCCATGAGGCACCGTCACCCCCAACCTCACACAGTTACACCCCACGCAGTGTGCTCACACCCCACGCAGTGTGCTCACACCCCATGGAGAACCGTCACACCTGACGCACTGTAATCACACCCAACGTGGCACTGTTAGAGCTGATGGAGCGTTGTTACACCCAACACAGCGTCATCACACCCGACGCAGTGTTGTCACAGCCGATGCAGACTCGTTACACCCAAAGGAGTGTTGTTACAACCGACGCGGTGTTGTCACACCCGACGTAGCATCGTTACACCCGACGGAGTCTCATCAAACCCGACGCAGTGCTGTCACACCCGATGGAGCGCTGTTACAGCCAACGCAGTGCTGTCACACCCAACACAGCGTTGGTGCACCTGAGGTAGTGTTGTCACACCTGATGGAGTGTTGTCACACCCGACACAGCATTATTACACCTGATGGAGCGCTGTCACACCCGGCGCAGCACTGTCACAGCCCACGTAGCGTTGTCACACTCAACATAGTGTTGTCACACCCGATGCAGCGTTGTCAAACCCGATGGAGTGTCGTCACAGCCCACGTAGTGTTGTCACACCTGATGCAGCGTTGTCACACATGACGTAGTGTTGTTGTTGTCACACCCGACGTAGTGTTGTTGTCATACGCCACGTAGTGTTGTTGTTGTCACACTCGACGTAGTGTTGTTGTCGTCACACCCAACCTCATGTTGTCACAACCAACGCAGTGTTGTCACCCCGCCATGTCGGTGCCGCACAGCAGTGCCACAGTTCAGTGTCACGCGTTGGTTTGTGTGTGCAAACGTTGTTGGTGGTGCTCAGTGCCCGGGGAGGGCGCACACACACACACACACAGACACACACACACACTCAGGAATGTACACACATGATGACACACACAGAGGGGGAACGCACACAGGGGTGCACACACACAGGGCTCACACACACAGGGCTCACACACACAGGGCTCACACACACACGGCTCACACACACACAGCTCACACACACACACACAGCTCACACACACACAGCTCACACACACACACACACGCAGACCCGTGCTGTCACACTCGCACACGCGCGCTGCGGGCGCTACTTGCCGCCGTGCGCAGGGCTGGGCTCGGGCAGCAGGCTGCGCGTGACGCTTACCGTGCTGCCGCAGGACAGCGCCGAGGCCCCCAGCGCGATCAGACACAGCCAGGTCTGCAACGACAGCAGGACGGAGCCTCACATCCCTCCTGCCCCACGTGTGCTCCTTCCTGCCCCACGTGTGCTCCTTCCCGCCCCATTTGCCCCTTTCTGCCCCACATGCACTCCTTCCTGCCCCATGTGCCCCTTCCTGCCCCACATGTGCTCCTTTCAGCCCCATGCACTCCTTCCTGCTCCACATGTGCCCCTTCCTGCCCCATATATCCTCCTTACTGCCCCATATATCCTCCTTCCTGCCCCATGTGTTGCTCCCTGCCCCACATGTGCTCCTTCCTGCCCCAAATGTGCTCCTTCCTGCCCCCCACCTTGCTTCCTGCCCCCCATGCAGGACCCCCAAGCACAATCATCCTGTGGTTCTCTGACCTTCAAGGACCCTTCCATCCCAACCACCCATGGCTCTTTGGCCTTTCAGGACCTTCTCAACCCAACCACCCCATGGCTCTCCAACCTGTCAGGATCCTCCCAACCCAACCACCCCTCAGTTCTACAATCTTGCAGGACCCGCTCACCAGGTACGCGACAAAGGCCAGGTAGACGATGCTGAGGATGGCCGCGCCGACGTAGAGCCCCACGTGGTTCAGCGCCATCACGTAGGCCACCACGAAGTACATGTTGATGCTGCACACCAGCAGGATGACGGCGCCTCCACCAATCTTCCAGAACCTGCCGGCGGCATGAGCTGAGCACAGACCCCCTCCCTCCCCTCCAGACCCTTTTTGGGCCTCTCCGGACCCCCCAGCCACCCCCTCATCGTACTCACAGCCCGTTGGCGAAGTCGTTCATGACGCTGGGCAGGCTGGTGAAGGTCAGCACTGGGATGAGGGCAAATGGGAGCTGAGATGGAAGGAGGAGGGGTGAGGAGGGGAGTCCATGCGACCACTGAGGGTGCTGTGATGCAGAGAAAGGGATTTCTCCTCTATGGGAAAAGTGTGGGGCCGTGGAGCGGGGAGGGTTGGGCTGAGGGACGTGGTGACCACAGAGCTCCATCCCAGCACAGGGAGCTGACGCCCACATTGCCAGTGCCCCATCGTGCTGCCAGCACCCCGTGCAGATCCACCACAGTCTCCCCTTCTTTGTGGCTCAGCCATCCCCCCCACCCCATCGCTAAGGGTCAGGATGATGAGTGGATTCCCACCCCCTCTGCATGACAGTCGCTCCTCTCATCCCATCACTGTGCAGCCGGGTGACAAGCGCACTCCTGTCCCCGGCTCCACGTTACAGCTTCTGCCCCTTCTCCCATCTCAGTGCACTCAGATTTGCTGGTTCCTGTCCCTTCCTTTGCGTTACAGCTGCTCCCCTTCGTCTCATCTCACCCCGTGTCTGGCTGACAAGCAGATTCCCACCCCCTCCTCCACGCTACAGCCCTGCAACAGACAGGCAGATGGAGGCCACTGACACGTCACCTTCCAGGACCCTTCCATCCCAACCATCCCGTGGCTCTGTGACCTTCCAGGACCCTTCCATTCCAACCATCCTATGGCTTTATGATCTGCAAGGACCTTCCAAACCCCACCACCTCATGGTGCTGTGATCTTTCAGGCCCCTTCCAACCCAACCACCCCATCGTTCAAGGACCTTTAAGGACACTTCCATCCCAACGATCCCACATCACTCTGTGTCCAGGTGACCAATGGGCTCCTGTCCCCTGCTCTGCACTGCAGCTGGTCCCCATCATCCCATCGCTGTGCATCCAGTTGACGAATGGATTCCTGTCCCCTCTCCCACACTGCATCCATTCCCCCTCATCCCATCACTCCACGTCTGGGTGACAACGTCTTCCTGTCCCCTCCTCCACATCACAGCCATTCCCTTTTGTGTCCCATCACTGCCGGGTGACAAGCAGACCCCTGCTGGCTCCCACAGGGACAGAGCAGAGGCAGCCAACCCCCACCCCGCCCCACTGATAGAAGCTGGGATCGGGGCAGCCTTCCCCCACGTGCCCCACTCTGCAGGAAGGAATCCCAAAGGAAGCGATGGGATGTCAGGGGGAAATTTGGATGGCAGGGAAGTTCTGTGCTCGTTCAGCATGGAGAAGAGAAGGCTGGGGGTGAGCTCAGTGCAGCCAGCAGTGCCTGAAAGGGAGCCTGCAGCCAGGAGGGGAGGCAGCTCTGTGAAAGGGGAGATGGCAGCAGGACGAGGGGAAATGAAGCTGAGGGAGGGCAGATGGAGGTTGGATGTCAGGGAAGTTGTGTGCTGTGAGAGCGGTGAGGGGCTGAACAGCTGCCCAGAGAGGCTGCGATGCCCCGTCCATCCCTGGAGGTGTTGGAGGCCAGGCTGGATGGGGCCCTGGGCAGCCTGGGCTGCTGTGAAATGGGGAGGTTGGTGGCCCTGCATTGGTGGGGTTGGAGCTCCGTGCTCCTTGAGCTCCCTCCCAACCCAACCGTCCTGTGACTCTGTGGATGCGCTGCAGAGCCCCCGGCCCACCTGCAGGCTCATGAGCACGTTGAGGAAGTCGTTCATCCCCGTCAGGTGCTCCACGTCCTGGAAGATGGCCACAAAGAGGGTGGGGGTGATGGCGATGGAGCGCGTCAGCAGCACGCGGGCAAAGCGCGACCAGCGCAGGTTGAGGAAGCCCTGAGGGAGGAGAAGGGTGGTGATGATGGGGGTGATGGGGGGCAAAGGGGGGTGATGGGGGTAAGGGGGTAGAGGAGATGTGGGGAGATGGGGAACGGTGAGCAGAGGGGAGCATGAGGGGAGAAGAGAACTTGGAGGTAAGGCTGGAGAGCAGAAGAGAGGAGAAGAGGGTGCAGGAAAGGCAGGAGCGGAGTGGAAGAGGAGAAGATAGAAGTGAGATAAAAGAGGAGGAGAACTGAGAGGAGGATGAGAAGATGCAGATAGAGAGAAGAGCAGAAGAGCAGCAGAAGCGGACACACATGGGGCGGGAGAAGGAGGAGAAGAGCAGAAGGGGAAAAGAAGGGATACAACCAGAGAGAAGAAGAGGAGAGGATACAGGAAAGGCCAGGGAGCAGAAGAGGGAAAGAAGGGATGCAACCATTATATAGGAGTAGACTGGGAGAGGAGGAGAGCTGAGAGGAAGACGAGGAGATACAGAGAGAGGGGAGAGCAGAAGAGCAGCAGAGGAGGACACACAAGGAAGAGGAAAAGAAGGGACACAAGCCAGAGAGAAGAGGAGAGGATACAGGAGAGACCAAGGAGCAGAAGAGGAAAAGAGGATAAAGGAAATACAGAATAGAAGGGGAAGAGGTGATAGGAGGCTGGGGAGATAAAGGTAAGAAAGAGGAGCTGCAGAGCAGAACACAGTAGGGCAAGTGAAGGAGAAAAGAAAGGAAATAACCCAGAAAGAGGAGGAGAAAAGGAGAAGAGAGGATACAAGAAAGACAAAAGAGGAGCAGAGTGGAAGAGGAGAGGGGAAGAAAGAAGGGGAGGAGAGCTGAGAGGAAGATGAGGAGATACAGAGAGAGGAGAGCAGAAGAGCAGCAGAGGACACACATGGGGCAGGTGAGGGAGAACAGGAGGGGAAAAGAAGGGATACAACCCAGAGAGGAGAGGAAGAGGAGAGAATGCAGGAATGGCAGAAGAGGAGCAGAGTGGAAAGGAGACACTCCAGGACAGACAGAGGGAGGAGAAAAAGAGAGGAAAAGGTTCAGAGGGAAAAGCAGAAGTGAAGGGGGAGGAAAGCAGAGGGCAGCACCTCCATGACGAACTGCCCTGAGTACGTCCCGGTCATGGTGGAGCTCTGCCCAGCCGCCAGGATCCCAATGGCCCAAATGTAGAGAGCAGCTGGGCCAAAGTAACAGCCCAGCACTGCGCCCTGCAACAGACAGACAGATGGACGCCACTGACACGTGGCCTTCCAGGACCCTTCCATCCCAACCACCCCATGGTTCTGTGATCTTTAAGGACCCTTCCATTCCAACCATCCTATGGCTCTATGATCTGCAAGGACCCTCCAAACCCAACCACCTCACGGTGCTGTGATCTTTCAGGCCCCTTCCAACCCAACCACCCCATCGTTCAATGACCTTTAAGAACACTGCCATCCCAACAATCCCACGGCTCTTCAATCTTTTAGCACCCATCCAACCCAACCATCCCACAGTCCTGTGATCTTCAAAGAGCCTTGCAGCTATCAGAGCTGGGGCTGTGCTATCAGAGCTGGGGGCTGTTATCAGAACTGCGGGCTGTTATCAGAGCTGGGGGCTGTGCTATCAGAGCTGGGGGCCGTTATCAGAACTGCGGGCTGTTATCAGAACTGGGGGTTGTGCTATCAGAGCTGGGGGCTGTTATCAGCAGCACAGCCCATTATCAGCAGTGCTATCAGAGCTCCTCACCCCTTTGTAGATGTCCACCTCCAGCGTGGTGTTGTCGCTCGGGAACAGCCCTGTGTGGGCACTGCTGGCGTTGGCACAAACCTCGTGCTGCAATGAGACTCCAAGCGCTGCTGGGGGGCATCGAGAACCCCGCTCTGTCCTCCCAGCTCAGCCCAGTGCCTCCCTCCCCCCCCCAAATCCCTTCCCCCAGCCCCCAACTCACCACATCCATGTTGGTTTTCCCATAGAAAGCCTCGGCGAAGACAGAGACGACAAAGACGTTGATGATGAAGGAGACGAAGAGCGCAATGCACGACTCAGCAAAGAAGTATTTGTTGGCCTCACGCACCTCCCGCGGGTTGGAGCGATTCACCTGGCGGGACTGCAAGGGGGGGGGCAACGGGAATGCACCCATGGGTGCACAGAGGGGGAGAGTGCAGGGCATGGGGGTGCAGGGTCAGGGGGTGCAGGGTGAGGGTGCAAAATGAGGGTGCAAAGTGGGGGATGCACAGAGTGTGAGTTGCACACGGGGGGCTAGTGGGGGTGCAAAGTGTGGGGGTGCTGTGAGAGGGTGCAAAGTGGGGCGATGCACAGGGTGGAGGTGCACAGAAGGGGGTTGCAAGTGTGAGGGGGCACAGAGAGGGTTTGCATGGAATGAGGGTGTGCAGAGGGGGGGTGCAAAGTGTGGGGGTGCACAGGGAGGGGGTGCAGAATGAGGGTGCACGGAGTGAGCTGTGAGAGTGCAAAGTGTGAGGGTGCCAAGTGTAAGGGGAGCACAGAGAGGGTGTGCACAGAGTGGGGGTGCACAATGAAGGTGCACGGGGGGGGTGCAAAGTGTCGGGGTGCAGGGCATGGGGGTGCAGAATGAGGGTGCAGAGTGAGCTGTGAGGGTGCAAAGTGTGGGGGTGCAAAGTGTGGGGGTGCACAGTGTGGGGTGCACAGTAGGTGCTGTGTGAGGGTGCAAAGCATGGGGGTGCACAATGAGGGCGCACAGAGGGGGGGTGCACAGTGAGCCCTGCCCCCATGCATGAGGTCGCTGCTGGGTGCAGCTGCAGCTTTGCCTGCATGGACCCCAGCACCATGGGGAGATGCTGCACAGCGCTGACCTGCAGAGCTCACGGCTGTGAGCTTCCAACCCTGCTGCAGCACGGCTGCTTATTGCAGGGCTGCTTATTGCCGGGCTCACCTTGACCAGGGCGGAGTGCAGGTACATGTTGTGGGGCATGATGACGGCCCCCACGATGCCCACAGCCTGTTCCAGCTGTGGGGTGCCGCAGCCCCGGCACCCAGGAACAAACAGCCCCTGCAGCACCTGCTTCTGGTTCGGCTTCACCGTCACGTACTGAGGGAAAAAAGCAATGCTGGGCTCAGCTCTGTGCTCAGCTCTGTGCTCAGCCCTGTCCCCAGCTCTGTTCACAGATCTGTCCCCACCTCTGTGCCCACCCCTGTGCCCACCCCTGTCACCACCTCTGTCCCCACCTCTGTGCCCAGCTCTGTGCCCACCCCTTTTCTCAGCCCTGTCCCCAGCCCAGCCCAGCTCCGCACAGCAGACCCCCCTTTGTGATGCAGGGACTCTCCATGCTGTGCTCTCCCATCCCAGCTCGGTTTGGGCTCTGTGGCTGCACAGCACGCCCTGCCCCCCCAGCAGCACCCAGTACCTCATATCCGAAGGTCAGCGCCATGATGGTGATCAGGAAACCAAAGAACGCCTCCAGCTTCCTCAAACCTGCACGGGCAGCACCAGGCTCAGTGTGCCGCTCACTGCTGGACCCACCTCCAGACCCCAGCATCCACCACAACGCCATGGCACCCACCACCCAACCCCAGCATCCACTTCCAGACCCCAGAATCCACTCCCAGACCCCAGCATCTCCCATCCCCAGATCCCATATTCACTCCCAGACCCCAGCATCCCCCACCAGACCCCAATATCCATTCTCAGATCCCCATCCCCAGACCCCAGTATCCACCCCCAGATCCATCTCCAGACCCCAGTACCCCCCTCACCAGACCCCAACATCCAACACCAGATGCCGGCATCCCCCCCATACCCAAGTATCCACCCCCATACTCCAGTATCCATCCCCAGACCCCATTATCCACCCCCAGACCCCAGTATTCCCCACCAGACCCCGCATCCACTCCCAGACCCCATTATCCACCCCAGACCTTAGCATCCCCCACCAGACCCCAGCATCCACCCCCACGCCCGTTTCCACCCTCCGACCCCAGTCTCCAACCCCAGCCCCCAGTATCCACCCCACACCCCACTACCTCCCACCACATCCCAGTATCCCCCCCCCCCAGCCCCCACTAACCGTATTTATCCAGGAAGAGGAAGACGAAGGTGTCGGCGATGGTGATGAGCACTCCGCCCCACAGTGGGATCCTGAGGGTGGGTGTGGGTGTCAACAGAGGTGCCAACCCCCCCAGAATCGGCCCCATCTCCCCCCCCACAATGAGGACCCCCCCCCCCCCCCCCACTCACTTCCCCACCGACAGCAGGTTGATGGCGATGGCTGAGCCGATGACCTCCTGCATGTCAGAGCCGATGATGGCGAGCTCCACCATCAGCCACAGGATGATCCGAGGCACCTGGGGGGGGACAGGGGGAAAAAACACTGCTGAGGAGGGGCAGAAGGTGGGGAGAGAGGGGTGAGCTGTGCCACGAAGCACTGGGGTGGGGGGATGGTGGAGGGCAGGCTGTGAATGGTGCCACGCAGTCCCGGGAAGGGGGAGAAGGAGGGGTGGGCTGGGAGTGAATCCATGCAGCCGTGGGGAGGGGGAGAACATGAGGGGTGGGCCATGAGCAGCGCCCTGCAGACCTGGGGAAGGGGAGAAGGGGAGAGGGTCCAGTATGAAATGGGGAGGTTGGTGGCCCTGTGTGTGGCAGGTTGGAGCTTCATGATCCTTGAGGTCCCTTCCAACTCTGGCCACTCTGTGATTCTGTGATTCTGAGAGGGGTGGGCTCTGTGCGGAGCCATGCAGCCTTGGGGGGGAGGAGATGGTGAGGGGTGGGCAGCAGGGGGGGCCCTGCAGCCATGGGGAGGGGGGGGAAGATGAAGGGTGGGCTGTGAGCAGCGCCCTGAAGTCACGGGGAGGAGGAGGAGAGAGGTGAGCTGTTAGAGATGCCATGCAGCCATGGGGGGGAGGAGAAGGTGAGGGGTGGGCAGTGGGGGGTGCCATGCAGCCATGGCAGGGGGGGGGGTGGCGAAGGGTGGGCTATGAGAGGTGCCATGCAGCTGTGAGATGGGGGAACATGAAGGCTGGGCTGTGAGCAGTGCCCTGCAGTCCTGGAGAGGGGGAGAAGGTGAAGGGTGGGAGTAGTAGAGTGGTGCCATGCAGCCATGGGGAGGGGGGGAAGACGAGGGGTGGGCTGTGAGCGGTGCCATGCAGTCCTGGGGAAGGGGGAACACATGGAGTGGAGCATGGAGCTCCACATGGAGCTCTGTGAGCAGAGCCTTGCAGCCATGGGGAGGGAGAGAAGGAGGGGGGTGGGCTGTGAGTGGTGCCATGCAGCCATGTGGGGAGGAGAAGGTGAGGGGTGGGCAGCGGGGGGGGCCCTGCAGCCATGGGGAGGGGGAGGAAGATGAGGGGTGGGTTAGGTGGGTGAGGGTTAGGGTTAGGGTTAGGGTTAGGGTTAGGGTTAGGGTTAGGGTTAGGGTTAGGGTTAGGGTTAGGGTTAGGGTTAGGGTTAGGTGAGTGGCCATGAAGCCATGGGGAGGGGGAGATGAGGGCTGAGCTGTGAGTGGTGCCATGCAGTTCTGGTGAGGGGGAGCACATGGGGTGGGCTGTGAGCAGAGCCTTGCAGCCATGGGGAGGGGGAGAAAAAGAGGGGTGGGCGGTGAGCAGTGGCATGCAGCCATGAGATGGGAGGCGTGGTGAAGAGCGGGCAGCGAGGGGTGCCCTGTAGCCATGGGGGGGGGGGGGGGGGGGAAGACAAGGGATGGGCTGTGAGCAGCGCCCTGCAGGTCTGGGGAAGGGGAGGAGGGGGGTGGGCTGTGATCGGAGCCCTGCAGCCGTACGGAGGGGGACCAGGAGGTCAGAGCAGTGCCCCCCACCCCCCTCCCCACTCACCCTGTGGTACTGGCGATGGCAGACCTCAGCCAGGTGCAGCCCCGTCACCACGCCGAGCCGCGCCGCCAGGCGCTGCAGCAGCAGCCCGATCACCGTGGCCAACAGCAGCACCCAGAGCAGCTGCAGGGACAGGAGGGGGGCGAAGGGCTGAGTGCCGCCCGGGGACCACGAAGCAGAAGTGGTGGAGCTCAGTGCAGCCATGGATCACAGCAGAAACGGCTGAGCTCCTCACGGATCACAGGACGCCCCACCAGCGCAGCTCTGCGCTGCTCCGCACCCCGCATCCTGATCATCCCAACCCCAGCCCCTCCTGTCCCCTTGCCCTGACCCCAAACCCTTCTACCCTAACCATAAACCCTCCTGCCCTGACCCTAAATCTTTCTACCCTGACCCCAAACCTTTCCAAACCGACCCTAAACCTTCCTGCCCTGACCCCAAACCCTCCCCAACCTTAAACCCTTCTACCCCAACCCTGTGTCCTCCTCTCCCAAGCCTAACCTTTGGATCTTGACCCTAAATCCTCCTGCCCTGTCCCTACCCCTCCTCCTGCCCCAACCTTAAAGCCTTCTTTCTTAACCCCAAACCCTCCTGCCCTGACCCCATACTTTCCTGCCCCCTCCCTAACCCCTCCTGCCCTGCCCTTAAATCTCTCCACCCCGACCCCAAATCTTTCAATCCTGATCCTAAACCCTTTTTCCCCAACCCTAACCCTCCCGTCCCAACCCCAAAGTTTTCTACCCTGACCCAAACCTTTCTGCCCTGACCCCAAACCCTCTTACCCTGACCCTAAATCCTCCTGCCCTGACCCCAAATTCTCCTGCCTCATCCGTAGCCCTTTCTGCCCCGACCCTAAATACTCCTGCCCTGACTCTACCTTTTCTGTCCTGACCCCAAAACTTCCTATCCTGTCCCTTCCCTTCTTGCCCAGACCCCAAACCCTTCTACCCTAACCATAAACCCGCCTGCCCTGACCCTAAATCTTTCTACCCTGACCCTAAACCTTACCAACCTAACCCTAAACCCTCCTGCCCCAACCCCAAACCCTCCTGCCCTGCCCTTAAACCCTTCTACCCCGACCCTAAATCTTTCTGCCCCAACCCCAAATCCTCCAGCCCTGAACTCCAACCCCCAGCCCCAAAACCCTCCTACCCTGATCCTAACATTTCTGCCCTGCCCCAAACCCTCCTACCCTCATCCCAAATCCTCCGGCCCTCACCCCAAACCTTCACCAACTTTAAACCCTTTTACCCCAACCCTAACTTTTCTGCCCTAACCCTAAACCCTTCTACACTGACCCTTTTTGCTCTCACCCCAAACCTTCCTCCCCTGACACCCAACCTTTCTGCTCCTATCCCAAACCCTCCACCCCCAACCCCAAACCTCTCTGCCTCGACCCAAACCCTCCTCCCCTGACCCCAAACCTTTCTGCCCTCACCTCAAACCTCTCTGCCTTGACCCCAAAACCTCCTCCCTTGACTTCAAACCTTTCTGCACCAACCTCAAACCTTTCTGCCCTGATCCCAAACCCTCCTCCCCTGACCCCAAACCTCTCTGCCTTGACCCCAAGTCCTCCTGCCCCTGACCCCAAACCCTCCTTCCTTGAACCCAAACCTTTCTACCCTGACCCCAAACCTTCCTGCCCCGACTCCAAACCCTCCTCCCCTGACCCCAAACCTTTCTGTCTCGACCTCAAAACTTTCTGCTCCTACCCCAAACTCTCCTCCCCTGACCCCAAACCTTTCTACCTCTACCCCAAACCCTCCTGCCCCAACCCCAAACCCTCCTCACCTGACCCCAAACCTCTCTGCCTTGACCCCAAACCTTTCTGCCCCTACCCCAGCCCCTCCTCCCCTTACCAAAGTCCTCCTGCCCCCTCTCCAGCCCCCCCCCACGCCCTCCCCCCATTCAGACCTTGAACCCCGCCACAGCTCCGGACTGCAGGTCGGACTCGATGTTGCCGGGGTCGAGGTAAGCGATGCTCATCAGGAAGCCCGGCCCGGTGAATGCCCACAGCTTTCGGAAACTGAAGCACGAGTGCTGTGCAAGGAGGGGTGGCCCTCAGCCCCAGGGGCACCACAGACCCCCAGGGGCACCACGGAGCCCTGGGAGCACTGTGGACACCCAAGAACAGCGTGGACCCCTGGGAGCAGCACAGACCCCCAGGAGCAGCACGGACCCCCAGGAGCAATGAGGACCCCCAGGAGCACAGAACCACGGACCCCTGGGACCACTGTAGACCCCCAGGAATACTGCAGATACCCAGGAATACTGCAGACCCCCTGGAAGCAGCACAGACCCCCAGGAGCACCATGGACCTGAATGAACAGCATGGACCCCCAGGAGCCCTGCTGACCCCCAGGAGCAATGAGGACTCCCAGGAGCACAGAACCATGGACCCCAGGAGCAGCACAGACCCCTGAGAGCACCAGAGATCTCTAGGAGCTCTGTGGAGCCCTGGGAAGAGCACAGACCCCTGAGAGCAGCGCAGACCTCAGGGAGCACCATGGACCTCCAGGAGGAGCACAGACCCCCAGGAACAGCGCACACCTCTGGGGAGCCACCCCGGACCCTCAGGGTGGGGGTCCCTGCACCCTGGGAGCAGCACGGACCCCCAGAAGCAGCACAGACCCCTGGAAGCAGTGCAGACCCTCAGGAGCACCATGGACCCAAAGGAACAGCATGGACCCCCAGGAGTACTGTAGACCCCCAGGAGCAATGAGGACCCCCAGGAGCACAGAACCATGGACCCCTGGGAGCACCGTAGACCCCCAGGACTACTGCAGACCCCCAGGAGCAGCACAGACCCCTGGAAGCAGCACAGACCCCTGGGAGCACTTTGGACCCTCAGGAGCAGCACAGACCCCCAGGAACAGTGCACAGCTCTGGGGAGCCCCCTGGACCCTCAGGGTGGGGGTCCCTGCACCCTGGGAGCAGCACGGACCCCCAGGAGTAATGAGGACCCCCAGAAACACTGTGGACCCCCGGGAGCAGTGAAGACCCCCACAAGCACCAGGGACCCTGGGAGCAGCACAGCCACCCAAGAAGAGCTCAGACCCCCAGGAGCAGCGTAGATCAGACCCCCAGGAGCAGCACGGACCCCACCCTGGGTGTTGGGGGGGTTTGGGGGACCGCGCACCCACCGTCTCATCCTCGGGGATGGGGATTTTGCTGTCGAAGTAAGTGGTGAAGGGTTCATCCTCCTCCCCCTGCAGCGGCTGCAGCGCGTTCCTGCTGCCCGACACGGAGCCGATGCTCTCGGCGGGGCCGTCCTCTGCGGGGGGGGCACAGAGAGGACGGACGGAGTGAGGGCGGCACGGAGAGCGGTGGCGGGGCGGATCGGGACCCCTAAACCCCCCCCCAACTCCCCCCCCCCCACCACTCACTGCTCTCCGCCATCGCGCTGTGAGCGGCGGAGCGGCACGGAGCGCTTTGCCATTCCGCTCTTGCATCATCGCAGCGGCAGCGCTCCGCCCGCTCCAAACCTCTTCCCTCCACCCCCCCCCCACCTCCATCCACCGCCCAGAGATTTGCACAACGGGGTCACAGAGGAGCCGGTCCGGCTGGTCCGGCAGGGATGGGTGGGCTGCGCTCCCCCCCCGTGACTTGTGGGGCAGAGAGAAACAGGGCAGAGCTGTGGGGCAGAGATGTGGGACAGATATATGGAGCAGAAACGTGGGGCAGAGCTGTGGAGCAGACTTGGGGTAGAGAGAGACATGAGGCAGAGACATGAGCAGAGATGTGGGGCAAAGAGAGCTGTGGGGCAGAGAGAAACAGGGCAGAGCTGTGGGACAGATACGTGGGGCAGAGCTGTGGGGCAGAGATATGGGGCAGAGATGGGACAGAGACATGAGGCAGATAGAAACAGGGCAGAGCTGTGGGACATATATATGGAGCAGAAACGTGGGGCAGAGCTGTGGGGCAGACGTGGGGTAGAGAGAGACATGGGGCAGAGACATGGGCAGAGATGTGGGGCAAAGAGAGCTGTGGGGCAGAGCTGTAGGGCAGAGAGAAACAGGGCAGAACTGTGGGGCAGAGCTGTGGGGCAGATACATGGGGCAGAGATGTGGGGCAGTGCTGTGGAGCAGAGCCCCATTTCTCCCCCCGGACGATCTCAGGCTGAGCTCCACTCACCGCCGGATGCTCTGAGGTCGCTGTAGGGCGGCCCCATGGCTGAGTGCTGCTCTGGGCCCGGGATGGGCTCTAAAGGGGTTCCGTTGGCTGCAGTGAGAGGGGGAAGATCGGTTATGGGGCAGCGGGGGGAGGAAGGGGGTTATGGGGCAGTGAGGGGCGGGGAGCAGCACCTGGCTGTGGCACGAGGTTGTGAAAGCAGGGCTGCAATTTGCTGCCGTGCAAAACACCGCACCCTTATGGGGCACGTGGGGCTGCGCCAGGAGGGCAGCGCCGCAGTGGGAGACCAACGCTGCCAACAACAGCACGACCAACACCGCCAACACCGCGACCAACACTGCAACCAACGCTGCCAACACCGCCAACAACACCGCCAACACCACAACCAACACTGCAACCAACGCTGCCAACACCGCGACCAACACCACAATCGACATTGCAACCAGCACTGCCACCAACACAACATCCAACACCTCCACCAACACAACCAACGCTGCCAACAACACTGTGACCAACGCTGTGAACAACCCCTCCACCAACACCTCAACCAACAATGCGACCAACACTGTGACCGACACTGCAACCAACACGTCCAGCAGCTCCACCAACACCACCAACACTGCGACCAACACCACCACCAACACCACATCCAGCATCTCCATCAACACCGTAACCAACACCACCAACACCACCACCAACACTGCGACCAACACATCCAGCACCTCCATCAACACTGCGACCAACGCTGTGACCAACACCGCATCCAACACTACAACCAACAAACACTACAACCAACACTACAACCAACACCTCCACCACACAGCAGCCCACAGCAGTGGCGTCCCTGCAGCCCACGTTAAAAACCGATGGCAAAACCTCCACCGGTAATTAACGCCATCTCCACCGGTAATTAACAAACCCAGAGATCGGAACCAATTAAGAGGTGCGTGAAAATGACTCCCAGGCTGCTCAGGGCAGGAAGGCAGGACGGCACCGCCGCCCATCAGTGCAAACACGGCGCTGACCTCGGGCGGGATGAAGTGCACTGGGAGCGCCGCTGATTGCAGCTCAGCAAACAGCCCCGGGGCCTTGGCTGCACCACGGAATGCGGCCGGGATGCCAGCGGCCACCGCAGTCCCAACCTGCGGGCACAGAGCCGCCCGATGCCCCCCATTGTCCCCACTGCTTCCCTGTGTCCCCCGTTGCCCCCCAATGCTTCTCATTACCTCCCATTGCCTCTCATTGTCTCCCAATGCCCCCACTGCCCCCCAGTGCTTCCCATTGCCTCCCATTGTCTCCCAGTGCCCCCGTTGCCCTCCAGTGCTTTCCAGTGCCCCCCATTGCCCTCCAGTGCTTCCCATTGCCTCCATTGCCCTCCAGTACTTCCCATTACCCCCCAGTGGCTCCCATTGCCCCCCAGTGCTTCCCAGTGCCCCCCACAGTGCCCCCCCCCATTGCCTTTCATTGTCTCCCAGTGCCTCCCATTGCCCCCCAATGCTTCTCATTACCTCCCATTGCCTCTCATTGTCTCCCAGTGCTCCCATTGCCCCCCAGTGCTTTCCAGTGCCTCCCTTTGCCCCCCAGTGCTTCCCATTGCCCCCCAGTGCCTCCCATTGCCTCTCATTGTCCTCCATTGCCCCCCAGTGCCTCCCAGTGCTTCCCAGTGCTTCCCATTGCCCCCCACAGTGTCCCCCCATTGCCTTTCATTGTCTCCCAGTGCCTCCCATTGCCCTCCAGTGCTTCTCATTACCTCCCATTGCCTCTCATTGTCTCCCAGTGCCCCCATTGCCCCCCATTGCCCCCCAGCGCTTTCCAGTGCCCTCCATTGCCCTCCAGTGCTTCCCATTGCCTCCCATTGGCCCTCAGTGCTTCCCAGTGCCCTCCAGTGCCTTCCCAGTACCTCCCAGTGTCCCCACTGCTTCCCAGTGCCCCCCAGTGTCTCCCAGTGCCTCCCACTGCTTCCCAGTGTCTCCGGCTGCGTTCTATGCAGTGTCCCCCCAGGGAACCATTGGCCATCGTGGTCATCAGATCACACTGCTGCCTCAGTCAACTTCTGGTCAACTCTTGGTCACCCTGTTGGTCACCCTGTCGACCACCACTGGCCTTCATGGTCATCAGGGCACACTGCTGCCTCACGGTCAACTTCTGTTCACCCCTTGGTCACCCTGTCGGTCAACCCTTGGTCAACTCATCGGCCACCACTGGCCCTTATGGTCACAAGGACAGGTTGCAGCCTGATGGTCACCCCGTTGTTCAACCTGTTGACCACCACTGGCCTTCATGGCCATCAGGGCACACTGCTGCCTGATGGTCACCGTATTGGCCAACTCTTTGCCCACCACTGGTCTTTGTGGCCACCAAGGCTCACCTGCTGGCTCACAGTCACCCTGCTGCTCAACCCATTGGCCACCACTGGCCTTGGTGACCATCAGGGTACACTGCTGCCTCACGATCAACTTCTATTCACCCCTTGGTCACCCTCTTGGTCAACCCTTGGTCAACCCATCGGCCACCACTGGCCCTTGTGGCCACCAGGACACATTGCTGCCTCCTGCTCACCCTGTTGTTCAACCTGTGGACCACCACTGGCCTTTGTGACCATCAGGACACACTGCTGCCTCACGGTCAACTTCTGTTCACCCCTTGGTCACCCTGTTGGTCAACCCCTGGTCAACCCATTGGCCACCACCAGCCCTTGTGACCACCAAAGCACACTTCTGTCTCACAGTCCCCCTGTTGGCCACCAGGACCCCCACGCCCTCCTCCCCACAGCTCCTTTCCCACAGCTCAGCCCCTGATCCTCACATTCCCTGTGTTTCCTGATGGCTCTCAGCCCCGCGGGCCACTTGTCAGTGTCACCACCCATCACGAGTGCTCTGGGCCCGGGGGGAGGAACACTGGGAGGGAGCCCAGTGAGAACAATTCCAGGCATTGATGCAGCAGGGCTGCGTGCTGGGCTTTGATGTCAGCGCTTCCTTCCTGCCCCTGGCGCAGCCAGCTCTCCTGGCACAGCCCAAAATGCTGAGCATGGGGAGAATGTTGGGGGGCTGCAGTGTGTGGCGTGGTGACAGGGGGTCGTGGTGGTGTTGGGGTGGCAGGGACACTATGGTCACGGTGACACTGGGGTCACGTTAACATTGGGGTCATGGTGACATTGCGATCATGGTGACATCAGGCTCACAGTAACACTGGGGTCATGGTGACGTTGGGGTGGCAGGGACACTGTGGTCATGGTGACATCAGGGTCACGGTGACATTGGGATCACGGTAACACTGGGGTCATGGTGACATCGGGGTCATGGTGACATCAGGGTCATGGTGAAATTGGGGTCGTGGTGACATTGGGCTCACAGTAACATTGGGGTCCTGGTGACATCAGGGCCACGGTGACATCGGGGTCACAGTGATGTCTGTGTCGCAGTAGCACTGAGGTCACGGTGACATTGGGATCAGTGATTTTGGGGTCACGGTGCCATCAGGGTCACAGTGACATCAAGGTCACAGATACATGGGGGTCACAGAGACATCGGGGCTGTGGGTGACATCGGGGTCATGGCTACATTGGGGTCACAGCTATATAGGGGTCGTGGTGCCATTGGGGTCAGGGTGCTATTGGGGTCACAGTGACATCAGGGTTGTGGCTGACATTGGGGTCACGGCTATAGAGGGGTCAGGGTGCCATTGGGGTCGTGGTGCCAATTGGGGTCACAGAGACGTCTGGGCTGTGGGTGACACTGGGGTCACGGATACATCGGGGTGGCGGCTCTGTAGGGGTGGCGGAGCCGCTGGGGTGGCGGTCGGGCAGGGAGTGCAGGGCGTCAGAGGGCAGCAGCTTCCTTCTGTCCCCACACGGAGAACACCGAGTCCCGCGGCACCGCACGGAGCCCCGGAGTCCCCCGGACCCCCCGCCCTCTTAACGACCCCCCGCGGAGCCCCCCGCCCCTCCACAACATCCTCACGGACCCCCGGTGCCGCCCCCTCTCAACCCCCGCCACCCCACAGCCCTCCGGGGAGCCCCCGCTGTCGTCCCCTCCCCCCCCGCCCGTGTCCGCTCACCGCCGCCCCCGCTCCCGCCCAACGCCGCCGCCGCCACATTCTCCGCGCCGGCCCGACTGCGCTCGGCAGCGCTCGGAGCACTTCGGATACCGGAACTCCATTAGGGAGCGCTCGGCAGCGCTCGGGTCCTTTCGGACCCGCTCGGGTTCACTCAGCGCCGCTCGGCTCGGGAGCGCTCGGATCCGTTCGGAGCCGTTCGGCTCAAGATCGCTCAAGTCCCTTCGGCGCCGCTCGGCTCGGGAGAGTTCGGTACCACTCGGCTCGGAGCCGCTCGGGTCCGTTCGGACCCACTCGGGTTCACTTTAGCGCCTCTCGGCTCGAGAGCGCTCGGCACCTCTCGGCTCGGAACCGTTCGGGTCCGTTCGGCACCACTCGGCTCGGAGCCGCTCGGGTCCGTTCGGACCCACTCGGGTTCACTTAGCGCCTCTCGGCCCGGGACCGCTCGGGTCCGTTCGGCACCACTCGGCTCGGATCCGTTCGGCGCCGCTCGGCTCGGGACCGCTCGGGAGTTCGCCCGGAGCAGCGTCTGCCCGCCGCGCAGCGCGGTTCTATTGGGGCAAAATGCCTTTTTTGGGGGTTCTGCTACAATTCCGTCCCTTTTCCACCAAGAAAACATTGGTTTTCCGTCATCTCAGCGCCTCCCGCTGAACTGTGGCTGATACTTCCTGAGAGCTCACACCGGAGAACTCCGCCACCCCCAGAAAAAAAAAAAAAAAAAAAAAAAGAGCCGAAGAGCATCCTCCCAAAAATGCCCAAATCCCCCAAAACTGTTCCCCCAAACGCCCAGCCGGCAGCGCGGGGCCCTCACCCATCTCCGGGGTGCTGCGGGGCTCCGTGCTCTGCTCCCCAGCCATGGTGCTCCGTGTCCCCGCTGTCCCCACCGCCCTATAAGTGCTGTCCCCACCCGTGGGCAGAGTCCCCAGTGGAGCACAGGGCCACCTGCTGCCCCCCGAACGGCTTTGATGTGCGTCCCGATGGCTCCCGGCCCCTTATCGCCGCTGTCCTCATTAACAGTGCAGCCGCAATTAGCGCAGGGTCTGGACTCTGCTCCTCCGCACTGTTACCCGATTACCCCAAACGGGCACCGCTGCACGCGGCGCTGATAATGCCTTATCGGGATCAATGGGGCAGCTATCGGCGACCCGAACCCCACAGCTGTGGGGCTGATAACCCCCGGCTCCGGGACAGGCCGAAAGGCCGCGGTGCCGTTTGATAAAGGAGAGTTGAACGCGCGCCTGCAGGCGGTGGACACGTATGGGGAGCAGAGTGCGTGACTGTCCCCATGTGCTGGACTGGGTTGGCATCGGGTGGGGAGCGGCGATGTGGGGCAGGGTGGGGCTGGAAGGGGAGCGGGGGGGCCAGAGGAGGCTGGTGGAGAATGAGGTCATGAGGCAACGGTGCATCATGGTGGCTTAAAGCATCATGGCGTCGTGGCTGACTGCTGGTTCGCCATGAGCCAGCAGTGCGACCTGGTGGCAGGGAGGGTGACAATATGCCTTCGTGGCCAAGAGGGCCAATAGGGTCCTGGTTGATCCAAAAGAGTGACAATGAGCCAGCAGTGTGACCTGGTGACCAAGAGGGTCAGTGGGGTCCAGATGTCCAATGGTTGGCCAAGAGGGTGACAATGAGCCAGCAGTGTGACTTGGTGAGCAAGAGGGCCAATAGGGTCCTGGTTGGTCAGTGGTTGACAAAAAGGGTGACAAAGAGCCAGCAGTGTGACCTCGTGAACCAATGGTGGCCAACAGGTTGACTAAGAGTTGAGCACAGGGTGTTTGTGAGCCAGCAGTGTGCCTTGCTGGCCAACGGTTCCCTGTGAGGCACTGCACAAAGCACAGCCAGAAGGGCAGGGAGGAGCTCCCCGCTCTGCTCTGCACTGGGGAGCCCAATCCGGAGCACTGGGCCCAGTGCTGGGCTCTCTCCCCAGTTCGGGGCAGACTGAGAGGTGCTGGGAGCCCCGCGGGGGGTGCAGAGCTGTGGGGGCCCAGAGCCCCTCGTGGTGAGGACGGGCCGAAGGCCCCAGGACTTTTCCCCCGGGGGGAGAAAAGGAGAGGGGGGCTCTGAGCAGCGCTGATCCACACGCGGCGGGGGATGAGGCCGCGCTCTGCTAGGAGCTCCGTCCAAAGAACCACTCCGTTCGGGGCCCCATTCAAAGATGGAGGCCGCCATGCCTCCCATTGCCACTTCCGCCCTCATCCCGCAACCGTTTCCTCTTCCGGTCACGTGCCCCCCCCCCCCCCCCCCCCCCGCCAAGATGGCGCTTTGCAGGATGGGCCGGTGCGGGGCGGAGCGGCTGTGGGGTCCCGTTCCGCCCCTCCTGGCGGCGCTGAGGTGAGCGGGGCCGAGCCGGGGGCGGCTGCGAGGTCGGGCGTGGGGCGTGGGCCTCCCCGTTACCTGCGGAGCGCCGGGACCGAACGTCGAGCTCCACGGTCTCTCCCCAGGCCGGGCCCGCAGCCCACAGGGACGCCTGGAGCGGTTGTGGGGCTTTCTGAGATCTTCCTTCCCCCCCCTCCCCCCACCTCCGGTGTTCGCGGGCCGCCGTGCGCGCTCCCGGTGCCGCCCTCAGCGCCACAGTGCTGTCACCCATAGACCCCTCCAGGCCCCACGATAATGGCCCCCCAGGCCCCCTGTCCCAGGCACAGAGCTCGTGGGTAGAGGCCATGCAACCCCCCCCCTCCCTTATCCCCTCCCCCGCTCTCCTCTCCCCCTCCAGACCCCCAGTATTGGCTGAGATCTCCAGGGGGGGGCTGTGGACCCCCCTCGGACCCCTCACGTAGCAGATGTAGATCTCCAGTTATTGGCTGAGTCCTCCAGGTGTCGCCTGTGGATCCCCTTAAGAGCTCCCAGATTCACTTGGCCCCCAAGTACCAGATGGGGACCCCCAGTTATTGGCTGAGACCTGCAGGTATTGTGTGTGGACCCCCCCAGCCCCTAGCTGTAGACCCCCTGGGTCTCCCCCCATTTTGCAATCCACTCATCTCTCCATAATCCTGAATATCAGACCGCGACTCTCCTCGGAAGGAGCAGAGCCGAGAAACCTCATTAATAGATGACTAATTGACCTCATTAACCCCCTCCTTCCCCCTCAGGCCCCCTCCGGTGCTCTCCCTGCCAACCAAGGCGAGCTCCCGCTGGGCTCTGGGCGCTCGGTGGCTCCGCAGCCGCTACGAACGTTTCCTGCAGCACAGATTCCCCCGCCTCTATGCTCTGCACTCTGCCTTCACTGCAGGTAACGATGCTTTGTGGGGAGGGGGCTTCGAGGAGGGGGCTCTGTGACTCGCAGCTATCAGTTAGGCCCCACCAGACCCCCCAGGTATGAAATGAAGACCCCCATTATTGGCTGAGACCTGCAGGGATTGCATATGGACCCCATCCAGGCCCCCAGCTATCAGTTAGGTCTCCCCCGACTCCCTGATATCCATTGCTCTGAGAACCCCAGGTATCAGCTAGGCCCCCCACCTGTTGGTTAGGCCCCACTAAACCCTCCAGGGACCAGATGTGGACTCCCAGTTATTGGCTGAGACCTGCAGGTATTGCGTGTGGACCCCCTCCAGGCCCCCACATATCAGTTAGGCCACCCCAGACCCCCTGATATCTGTTGCTGTGAGGGGAGGGGGCTCCAGGTATCAGCTGGGCTCCCCCAGGTATCGGTTAGGCCCCACCAAACCCCCCAGATAGGAAATGAGGACCCCCAGTTATTGGCTGAGACATGCAGGCATTGTGTGTGGATCCCATCCAGAACCCCAGCTATCAGTTAGGCCTCCCCAGACCGCCAGGTATGCATTGCTCTGAGGGGAGGGGGCTCTGAGACCTGCAGGTATCAGCTAGGCTCCCCCAGCCCCCCCAGGTATCAGTTAGGCCCACCAGACCCCCCAGGTACAAGATATGGACCCCCCAGTTATTGGCTGAGACTTGCAGGTATTGTGTGTGGACCCCATCCAGACCCCCAGATACGTGTTGCTCTGAGGGGAGGGTGCTTTGAGACCCCCAGGTATCAGTTAGGCCCCCCAGGTATCAGTTAGGCCCCTCCAGACCCCCCAGGTACGAAATGAGGACCCCCAAATATTGTTTGAGACCTGCAGGTATTGTGTGTGGATCCCATCCAGATCCCCAGGTATCTGTTAGGCCTCCCCAGATATCCATTGCTCTGAGGGAAGGGGGCTCTGAGATCCCCAGTTATCAGCTAGGACCCTCCACGTGTTGGTTAGGCCCCTTCAGACCCCCCAGGGACCAGATGTGGACCCCCAGTTATTGGCTGAGATCTGCAGGTATTGCGTGTGGACCCCGTCCAGAAACCCCAGCTATCAGTCAAGCCTCCCCAGACCCCCTGATATCCATTGCTCTGAGGGGAGGGGGCTCCAGGTATCAGCTAGGCTCCCCCAGCCCCCCCCAGGTATCAGTTAGGCCCTACCAGACTCACCAGGTATGAAATAAGGACCCCCAGTTTTTGGCTGAGACCTGCAGATATTGTATGTGGACCCCCTCCAGACCCCCAGCTATCAGTTAGGCCTCCCCAGACCCCCTGATATTCATTGCTCTGAGGGGAGTGGGGTCCAAGACCCCCAGGTATCAGCTAGGCCCCCCCACGTGTTGGTTAGGCCCCACCAGATCCCAATTACTGGCTGAGACCTGCAGGTATTGCGTGTGGATCCCCTCCAGACCCCCAGCTATCAGTTAGGCCTCTCCAGACCCCCTGATATGCATTGCTGTGAGGGGAGGGGGCTGTGAGGGGAGGGGGCTCTGCTGGTGCCACGTGTGCCCTCAGGGCTCGAGTCGCTGCTGGCCGACGCCAGGGAGGTGCGACGGATCCGACAGGCGATGGCCCGGCAGGGGCTGAGCGCCGCGCAGCTGAACTACAGGGACATGGAGCGGCTGCGGCAGGTGGGTGCTGCTCCAGGGGGCTGGGGGGGGGCCTTGGGTGGTGTTGGCGGGGGTGGGAAGGGGGGGGCTTGGATGGTTCGCGTCCCTCTGATGGCGCTCTGCAGTTCCGCAGGGATGTCCTCAAGGCCGTCCCTGTCGCTCTCATCGCCATTCCGCCCTTCGCCAACTTCCTGGTCCTGCTGCTGATGTGAGTTGTGTCTCTCGGCCCCCTCTGCCTTCTCCCCCCCCCTACCAGGAGCATCCAAAATGGTCCCCCCTCTTTCCTCCCTTCCCCCACCCCCCCCAGGATCTCTGTGCTGACGGCGCTCCTTCCAATTGCAGCCAATTGGTTCTGGAGCTGTGAATACAACCGGAGAGTTTAATGGGCTCCCCTGTGCCCCCCCTGCCCCTCCTGTGCCCCCTCACTGCCCCCCGTGTCCTCCGTGCCCCTCTTGTGCCCCTCTCTGACTCTTCTGTGCTCTCTGTACCCCCTCCTGTCCATCCTGTGCCCCCCTATCCCGTGTCCCCTCTGCTCCTCCTGTGCTCCCCCTGCCCCCCCATGCTCCTCCTGCCCCTCCTGTCCATTCTGTGCCCCCCCATCCCCCGTGTCCCCTCTGCTCCTCCTGTGCTCCCCCTGCCCCCCCATGCTCCTCCTGCCCCTCCTGTCCATTCTGTGCCCCCCCCATCCCCCGTGTCCCCTCTGTCCCTGCCTCTCCTGTCCATTCTGTGCTCCCCTGCCCCCTCCCTGCCCCCCTGTGCCCCTCCTGCGTCCCTCCTGTCCCCTCCCTGCTCCCCCTGCCCCTCTTATGCCCCTCCTCTGGCATCCTGTCCCTCCTGGAACCCCCCCCTCACTCCCCCTGCCCTTCCTGCCCCCCTCCTGCCATCCTTTCCCCCCCCCTCAGGTACTTCTTCCCACGGCAGCTCCTGATCCGCCACTTCTGGACGCCGCAGCAGCAGCAGGAGTTCAGTGAGGAGAACCACAGCGCCCGCCGCGCCGCCTACCCTGCAGTGCTCAGCTGCCTGGACGCAGCTGCACGGTCCCTGCCTCAGCAACAGCTGCCGCGCCGCCTGCGGGAGCTCTGCGTCGAGGTGGGCTCTGCGCCCCCTTCTGCATCCCACCCTCATTTCCATCCGCATCCCGCCCACTCCCCATCCTCATCCCCATCCCGTTATCGATCCACCTCCATCCCCCTCCCCATCGCTGCTCTCATCCCTTCCCCATTATCGTTTCCTACTTTCGCCCTCATCCCACCCCGTTCCCATCCCTTTCCCCATTCCTGTCCCATTATCAGTCCTCACCCTCAGCCCGTTCCCACCCTCATTTCCATCCCTTCCCTGTCCCCTTCTCCACCCCCATCCCACTTCCACCCCCTCCCCACCTCCATCCCCTTCCTCATCCTTGTCTCATTATCAATCCCCACCCCACACTCATGTTCATCCCATCTCCATACCTCCTCCCCTCCCCATTCCATCTCATCCCATCATCAGTCCCCATATCCATCCCTTCCCTTGCCCCCATCCCATCCCAATCCGTTCCCCCCCATCCCATCCCTTTCCCACATCCCACCTCCATCCCCTTTTCATCCCTTTCTCCATCCTCATCCTACCTCCTATCCCCGTCCCAATCTCAGCCCCACTCCCATCCCATTATCAGTTCCCATCCTACTCCATCCCAATCCCGACCCCCATCCTCATCCCACCCCCATCCCATTATTGGTCCCCATCCCCAATTCCACCCCCATCCCATCCCACCCCCCGTTGCGGCACTGCTGACCTCCTGGTTCTGTGCAGGTGCAGCGCGGCCGCCATCCCCTCGTGGCTGAGCTCTGTGCCGTGCAGCCGCTCTTCTCAGGTCCGGCGCTGCGCCTGGCGGAGCTGCGGGGAGCCCACGTGGTGAGTGCTGCGCGCCCCACGCCGAGCCCCACTGCCTTCCCTTCTTGCCCCAATCCGCACCCTGTGTCTCGTTCCATCCCCACGCCATGCCCCTTTCCGTGCCCCATGTCCTCTCTGTGCCCTCTGTGCCCCATCCCATGTCGCACCCCGTGCCCCACGCCGTGTCCCAGTCCCGTCTCCTGCCCCGTGCCCTGTTCCATTCCATGACCTGTGTCCCACTCTGGGCCCCATCCCACACCCTGTGCGCCATCCCCTGTCCTGCTCCATGTTCCTCTCTGTGCCCCATTCAACGCCCCCACCTCATTCCATCCCCCCCCCGTGCTGTATGTACCCCGTGCCCCACTCCGTGCCCCTCAGCACCCTGCCCCACCTCCATGTCCCAGTCCGTGCCCCATGCTGTGCCATGCTCACGTCCCACTCCATCCCCACTCCATGCTGTGCTCCAGTGCCCCACTCTGTGCCCCACGCCCCACATCCCGCTCCACATCCCGCTCTGTGCCTCATCCCATGCCCCTCCCTGTGCCCCACCTCATGCCCCACACTGTGCCCCGTTCGTGCTCTGTGCCCCTCCCTGTGCCATGCCGTGTCCCATTCCATCCCCACCCTGCGCCGTGCCCCATGTCCTGCTCCATGCCTCGCTCTGTGCCGTTCCCTGTCCAATTCTGTGCCCACTGTCCCATGCCCCATGTCCCATCCCATGTTCCACTCCATGCCATGCCCCATGTCCCAGTCAGTCCCTGCTCCATGCCATGCTCTGTGTCCCATTCCATGCCATGCCTCGTGTCCCGTTCCATCCCCACCCCATGCTGCACTCTGTGCCCCTCTCCATGCCCCACATCTCCACTCTGTCTCATGCTCCGTGTCCCACCCCATGTTCCACTCCATTCCATACCCCATGTCCCAGTCAGGCCCTGCACCATCCCATGCTCTGTGTCCCATGCCATGCCCCACATCCCCACTCCCTGCTGTGCCCCTTGTCCCAGTCAATCCCTGCACCACACCATGCTGTGTCCCATTCCATTCCATGCCCCGTGTCTCATTCCATCCCCACCCCATGCCATGCCCTGTGCCCCTCTCCGTGCTCCACATCTCCACTCTGTCCCATGCCCTGTTTCCCATCCCATGTTCCACTCCATTCCATGCCCCTTGTCCCAGTCAGTCCCTGCTCCATGCTGTGTCCCCTGTCCCATTCCATGCCCCGTGTCCCATTCCATCCCCACCCCATGCTGCACTCTGTGCCCCCCATCTCCGCTCTGTCCCATGTCCCACCCCCCCGCACTCCATGCCTGGTGCCCGTCCCCACGCCGTGCCGTCCTGCAGCGGGCGCTGAGCCGCGTGCTGTTCCTGACTCCTCTGCTGCCTGCCATCCTGGTGCGGCGCCGCCTGCATTCCCACCTCCTGGAGATCCGGCACCTGGACCGCGCGCTGGCTCGCCTGGGCCTGGCACAGCTCTCCGAGGAGGAGCTCAGAGCGGTGAGAGACCCCCTGGCTGGGGGTTGGCGGGGGTCCTGCTCTCCTCCCTCGTCCTGCAGTTGGGAATTTTGGGTGCTGACCCCCTTCCTCCCCTCTGCAGGCCTGTTACCTGCGGGGCCTGAACCCCGCGCGGCTGAGTGCGGCGCAGTGCAGAGCGTGGCTGGAGCAGTGGCTGAGGCTGTCCTGCGTGCTGCAAGGTGTGCGGGGGGGAGGGGGGGCGACCCTGTGCCACGGGGGGGTTGGGGGAGAAGGGGAGGGAGCTGTGTGTGTGTGTGGGGTGGGGGTCCCCCATCCCAGGAGGGGCTCGGGGCTGTGAATGGGGCCCAGGGTGGCTGCTGGGGAGGTGGGAGCAGCCCAGGGTGCGAGTTGGGACTGGGGGGGCTGCGAGGACCCTTCCATTCCAACCATCCCCTGGTTCTGGGATCTTTCAGGGCCCTTTCAGGGCCATCTCAACCCAACCGTCCCATGGCTTTATGATCTTTCAGGACCCTTCCAACCCTATCTGTGGTTTTGGGACCTTTAAGGACCCTTCCAATGCCACCATCCTGTGGTTCTAAGATCTTTCAGGACCTTCCCATCCCAGTCATCCCGTGGAATTCAGCCTTTGTCCCCCCCCAACCCGCTCTGAGGGAGGGGATCCCTGTGGGTACAGACTGAGCCCCCCCAACACAGGGGGAAAGCAAACAGACCTGAGGGGCTCAATGGGGGGCATGGGACCCCCTCAGCCCCCCTCTCTCCCATTGCAGCCTCCGAGGCGTCCCTGCTGGCCAACAGCATGGTGCTGCTGTCCCTCAACTACGCAGGAGCGAAGCAATGAGCAGCGCTGATCGTCTGCTGTGGCGCTGCTCTGTGCCCCCCACCTCTGGGGGGGTCAGCAGGAGCAGGACGGGAGGCACTGAAGAGTGGAGGATGGCAGCCCTGCGTCCCTGCGCCCCGTCAGGGCGATGCCCTGCGCCTCTGTCCGTTCCCCCATGGCCGCTGCAGCACTTTACATGTTTATTGTGGGGGGAACGGGCGTCCCCCACCCCGCGACCCCCCCAGCAGGGACTGGGCTCAGCTCTGCGCATCGCTGCTCCTCACAGAGGGCTTGGGGCTGGGGAGGGGACCCTGCGCTCCGCTCTGTGTGGGATCCAGGGGGTCACCGCTGCACTGGGGGGGAAGGGGGGGGTACAAATGTCCCCATTCAGGATGCGGGGCCAACGTGGTGTTGAGTTCTGTGCTGGTGTCACCGAGTTCTGCGTTGGTGTCACTGAGTTGGACGTGGTGTCATCGAGTTCTGCCTTGGTGTCACTGAGTTTTGATGTGATGTCATCGAGTTCTGCATTGGTGTTGAGTTTTCATGTGATGTCACCGAGTTTTGACTTGATGTCACTGAGTTCTGCATTAACCATCAAGTTCTGTTCTGGTGTCGCTGAGCTCTTTTGGTGTCGCTGAGTTTTGACGTGACGTCGTCAGTTCTGCTTTGACATCGCTGAGTTCTGCATTGATGTCACTGAATTTGGACTTGATGTCTAGTCCCACATCAGCGCTGAGTTTTGATGTCCTCAAGTCCTGCAGCAGCGCTGAGTTCTTGGGGTCATTGAGTTTTGCCTCGACATCACTGGGTTTTGCATTGGTGCCATTTTCTGCATTGCAGTTGAGATTTGCCCTGATGCCATTGAGTTCTGCCTTGGTGTTGAGCTTTGATTTGATGCCATCGAGTTCCGCATTGGTGTCGTTGAGTTTTGATGTGATGCCATCACGTTTCCAGCAGTAGATTTCTCTGTTGGTTCCATCGAGTTCTGCACTGGGGTCACTGAGTTCTGGATGGACCCCATCGAGCTCTGACTCTGAACTCAGTTCTGCGTTGGTGTCCTTGAGTTTTGGTCGCGTTTGGTGCAGCGCTGTTGAGCTCTGCCCCTCTGCTCGTTAAGCTGTGCCTCGTTAAGCTCCATGCTGCTCTGCAAGGAGTGGAGCAGCAGCGTGGCTCGGCCTGTTGTGTGACACCACCGCTGGAGCGCCCCATCTCAACCCCATCCCACCCCATCACCATTCCACTCCCACCCCCATCCTATTCCATTCCCAGCCCCATTTCATCCCTATTCCACCCACAACCCCATCCCATCCCCATTTCATCCCATCACCACCCCCATTCTATTCCATCCCCACCCCCTCCCAACCCCCTTTCCATCCCTATTCCATCCCATCCCACCCCCATTCCATCCCCATCCCATTTCACCCACAACCCCATCCCCTCCCATCCCTATTCCATCCCATTCCATCCCCACCCCCATCCCACCCTCATTTCATCCCATCCCAACCCCCTTTCCATCCCTATTCCATCCCCAACCCCATCCCATCCCCACACCCATTTCATCCCTATTCCACCCCCATCCCCTCCCCAACCCCCTTCCATCCCCTCCCCACCTCCCTCCCATCCCTCTCCATATTCCATCCCACCCCACCGCCGTCCCATCCCCATCCCTATTTCATCCCTATTCCATTCCATTCCACCCCCATCCCCTCCCCTCCCCACCTCCATCACAGCCCCATTCATTAAAGGTCGTCCCCCCCGCCCCGTTTGTGGCTGAGGCCGGTGCCCCCGTGCCCCCCTCCCTGGCTGCGCTTCCCCTCGCTCTGCGCCCTGCGGCTCGGAGCCTCCTTTATTTGTTACTCTTTAAATATTCTCTTTTTAAATACAGCATTCTCACCGTGGGGAAAAACAAACAAACAAACAAACAAACGAAAACCCAACAAAACAAAACCGTAAAAAAGCCAAAATAATAATAATAATAGGGAGGACCCGACACAGCTTTGGATTCACAGTGGAATAGAAATGAAAACCGCCGGCGGTGTGCGAGGGAAGGGGGGGGGAAAGCACCCACTGCGCCCGGGGAGGGGGCACAGAGCACGGGGAGGGGCAGGGGGAGCGCTTGGAGCTGCTGTGGGGACCGAAGTGTGGGGACGGAGCGGTGCTGCGGGGCACCGGGCGGCCCCTGCCCCAACGCCGCCCCTCGGTGCGGCACGACGGGTCGCAGCCCCTCGGCAGCGGAGAGCGTGGAAGCAAAACGAACCCAAGGGAGAAAAGCACCGCTGTGCCGAGTCGGTCCCGGTTCCGTCTCTGGGGGTCTCAGCCGGGGGGGAGGAGGAGGATGGCGGAGCCCGAAGCTCCGGCGCTGGGAGCGCAGAGCGGGGCTGCAGTCCTGGGGACGGGCGGACGGCTGCGGGTCCTGGGGGTGAAAGCGGTGAGCAAAGGGGGTCGGAGCGGTTCCAGGAGCGTCCGTGTCTGCGTTCTCACCCCTCTTTGTGCAACTGGAGCGGCTGTGGGGCTCCCTGTGGGGGGGGGGAGGCGCTGGGCTGCGGTGCGGCCCCGTAAACATTCAGCACGTTAAAAAAACAGAATAATTAAAAAACAAAAACAAACAAAAAAAATACAAAAAAAGAATAATTAAAAAACCCCCAAAAATACAAAAAAAAAAATAATCAACAACAACAACAAAAAATAAAAACAAAACAAAACACAAACCACCCCAAAGTCTTCTGTGTCCAAGACAAAAAGGAGGAGGGGCCCTGGGTGGGCAGCGGGGGGAAGCGGGCACCGCTGAGCACAGGGCGCCCCAAGCAGCTCCGCGGGGACGCGGCCCACGGTGTCCGTGCGTCTGTCCGTCTCGGTGCCCCAAGCAGGACTGCAGCCCCACGGGCTCCGTGTCCGCGCGTCTGTCCGTCCATCCCCTCGGCGCTCCGCGTGCCGCCATCCGTTCGAGCGGTCCCCGCTCCTCCTCCCTTCCCTCTCTCCCCATTCGGGGCAGCGCCGCGCCGTGGAATCTCCTCAATAAATAACGGGCGGGGGGCTTCACACCCCCCGGGGGGGCTCCTCGGGGCCGGGCGCCTCGCGGGGCGCCGGGGAGCCGAGCGACGCAGCGCAGCTCTGCGCGCCCTCCGGCCCCGCGCCCTTCGCCCCGTCCCCTTTGCTCGGGGCGGCGCGGCTGCACGGCGCTGCGGGGGCCGCGGCGTCGGTCCCGGTGTCCTTGGGGCGCTCGTCGGCACCGTTCTCGCCCTTGGGGCCCGGCGAGGAGCGCGGCTCCACCTGGTAGTACAGCAGCGGAGCGGCGTTCAAGTAGGGCTGCGCGGCCGCCGGCTGCTCGGCGCCGTCGGCGAAGCAGAGCACGGAGGATCCCGGCGGCAGCTGCGCTTGGATGAGGATGGGGGCCGCCAACCCCGGGCACAGCGCCTCCGGCACGGCCAGCGGCTCCTCCAAGATGCAGACGCCGACGCTCTCCACGCCGGAGCCGCCGCTGGAGTCTTCCTCGGCCTTCAGCCTCTCCAGCTCCTCGGCGGTCTGCAGGTGCATGACAGCCGTCTCGTTCTCGGCCATGAACTCCTGGAAGTCCTGCGTCTCGGGGGGCTGCGTGCCGGGGGGCCACGAGCTGCCGGCGCCCTGCAGCTCCTCGTCGCCGGGCCGCGTGCTTTGCCGCTTGTTCTCCAGCTCCAGCTTCATGATGGTGTGGAGGTAGTGAGTCCGCACGCGGATGGGGTTGAACTCGATGCGGCCGGCCATGTTCCCGCAGCCGTCCCGCGAGCAGCCGCAGGGGAAGGACATGCGGTCCACCTGTGGGGACAGCGAGGCTGCGGGAAGCGCTGCTCTGCCTCCGGCCCAACGCAGCGCCCCGAATGGAGAAGGAGCTCCAAGGATGAAGTTGCAGTGGCCAACAGGGCGACTGCGAGCCAGCACTGCGTGCTGCCGGCCAACGGGTTGACCAACGGTTGACCAACAGGTTGACCAATGGGTGATGGTGAGGCTGCAGTGCACCGTGGTGGCCAAGAACACCAACGGCAGCCTGGTTGGCCAATGGGTGATCAGTGGTTGACCAATGGTTGACTGCAGGCCATCAGTGTGCCCTTGTGGCCAAGAACACCAGCGGGCTGCTCTTGGCCAATGGTTGACCACGAACCAGCGAATGCAGCCTAGCAGCCAAAAATACCAATGGGTTTCTGCTTGGCCAAGAGTTGGCAAACAGTTCACAGAATCACAGAATGGTTGGGTTGGAAGGGAGCTCAAGGATCACGGAGCTCCAATCCCCTGCCACACGCAGGGCCACCAACCTCCCCATTTCACAGCAGCCCAGGCTGCCCAGGGCCCCATCCAGCCTGGCCTCCAACACCTCCAGGGATGGACGGGGCATCGCAGCCTCTCTGGGCAGCTGTTCAGCCCCTCACCGCTCTCACAGCACACAACTTCCCTGACATCCAACCTCCAGCTGCCCTCCAGTTGCCCACAAGCCATCAGCGTGACCTCATGGCCAACAGTTGACCACAGGGTGATCGTGAGCCAGTAGCGCGTCCTGGTTGGCCAACAACTGAACACAAGGCCCTCAGAGCCACGAAGGCCAATGCCGTACCATTGGCCAGCAGCTGACCACAAGCCAGCAGCGTGCCCTGGTGGCCAAGAAGGCCAAAGGTTCCCTGGGGGCACTGCGGCGCGTGGCCAGCAGAGCAGGGAGGCGCTCCTTTCTGGAGAGATCCAAACCTGCCCTGCCCCAGTGCCGTGCCTCTGCTCTGGGGGTTGGACAGAGGACCCCCGAGGACCCTTGCAGCCCTCTGCCACTCGTCACTCACCTGGCACTTGATGCCCGCCTGGCTGCAGGCGCAGGCCTCGGGGTCGCAGTACAGGCGGCAGTCGCAGCCGCACTCCTCTCGTGACAGCCGGATGGCGCGCAGCTCCTGCTTCTCCTCGGCGTCGATGCGGTGCACGCCGGAGGCACGGAGCAGCGCCCGCCGCTGCTTGGTGGGCAGGGGCTGCAGGAAGAAGTAGTCATCCACCTCCACGTTCTCCACATCGATGTCGTCGTCTGAGATGTCCTCCAGCGTCAGCCCTTCCGCCTCCTCCGACTCCACCGTGCCGTTCTTGGTGAGCTGCGGGGTCAGGTCAGCGCTCAGCGCCGTGCTGGGAGGCTGCGGACCCCCGGCATGGCATGAGGGGACCCACGGGGTCCCCCGTGCTGCAGAATCATTAAGTTTGGAAGTCTGAGATCACCCAGTCCGACCCCAACCCATCCCAGACACAGCAGGAAGGAGTGCGCCGTGTCTGCAGGACCCCGCATCTGCATTAAAGGCAGGAAAGCAACGCCGCAGCGCTCAGGAGGGCACCTCTGCCTCCTTCCCTCCATGCTGCAAACGGCTCAAGGAAAAGGAGGTCACTGCTTCCCAAAATATCGGGGCTTGGAGAGAGCTGAGAGGCAGCTGCAGGGTTTGGGATTGGAACGAAGCTAGAAATCGCAACAGAAACGTTTTGAGGAGGGGGGGAAGCAGCAAGAACCCTCATGAGAAACGTGGGGACTGATCCCCACCACCACCCCATCCATAACGCACTCCCCACTGATAGCTTAAGTGGCAGAAAAAGTTCAATTTAACAAAAGACTTAAAAAAGAAGTGTTGGCTCTGCATCTCTCTGCCAAACGTTGTCATGGCAGCAGCAGCCTGATTAATCCCAGGGCCGTGTCACATTAAATGAAGCCCAACCCCAGACAACGCCTAAGGGAACCCATAACGAGGTCAGGATGGGAAAAGGGTTGAGCTGGGATTTGATCTCAGGTACCACAACCTTCCAGACTGGAATTTCCAGCAGAGAAGTTTGGAAGGGGAACCGTGGAGAAGGACCAGAGTGACCAGGAGCCAGCAGTGCGCCCTGGTGGCCAAGATGGCCGACAACGTTCGGGGTGGCCGGTGGTTGAGGAACAGCCGGCCAACGGTTGACAAGCGGTTGGCCAATGGTTGACCATGAGCAAGCAGCGCGCCCTGCTTGACCAACAGCTGACCAATGGTTGACAAGTGGCTGATCGTGGACCAGAAGCGTGTTCTCATTGGCCAACTGCTGACCAACAGCCGATCAATGGTTGACCATGAGCCAACAGCGCGCCCTGGTCGACCAACGGTTGACCAGTGATCGACCAACTGTTGACCAACAGCAATCAGCTGACAAACAGCTGACCACGAGCCAGCAGGGCGTCCTCGCTGCCCAACAGCTGACCAACGGCTGACAGGTGGTCGACCACAACCCGGCAGCACCCAAAAAGGGCGATGCCCGATCCTACCTTCATCTTCTTGGCGTGCAGCTTCTCCTCCTTGAGGTGCTCACGCAGGATCTCGCGGTGGTTCACCTCCTGCTCCTGTGCAAACTCGCACAGCGTGTAGCTGCGCACCGAGTTGTGCCGCGGGGCCATGCCAAGCGAGCTGCCGCCCTGGCTGGGCACGCTGGTGAAGCCCTGGCGCCGGGCGAAGTAATACACCGTCACCTGGTCGAAGCGCACATTCTTCCTGCGCAGCTGCTTCTGCCTCTTCAGGATGGAGGTGGCTGCGAGGAGGGAGGACGAGGGAATGGGAACGGGAGCCCCGGCGCCTCCCGGTGCAATGGGTTGGGGTGGGAGGGAGCTTTGCTGCAGCCCTGAGCAGGTGTCGGCAACCGAGCCGTGCCCGCATGGGCTGCGTGCTTCCTTCTGATACTGTCAGGACAAACCCCATTAATCCCAATGCCTCGTTAATTCTGTTATCGTGAGGTATTTCAGTAGGGGAGGCGCCAGCGGGATCCTGGTTTGAGGATGAAGGCGTGCGATTGCGAGGGGCGTGCATGGGGGGAGCAAGGCCAGCACCCCCTCACAGCCAGGGTCTGTCCCCACCCCTGTCCCACCCCCACGCCCTGTCCCCTCGTCTGTCCCCATCCCCTGTGCTCCATCCCCTCGCTGTCACTGTTTCCTGTCCCCTCACTCGCTGTTCACTGTCTCTGTGTCCCATCCCCATCCCTGTCCCCTCACTTTGTCACCACGCTCTGTCCCCTTCACTTTGACACTCTTTCCTGTCCCCATACCCTGTCCCCTCCCCATCACCGTTTGCTGTCCCCATGTCTTATCCCTATCCCATGTCCCCATCCACGTCCCCTCACTCTGCCACTCTTTGCTGTCCCCATCCCCGCTCTTGTCCCCTCATTGTCACTGTGCCCACCTCCATTTCCATCCCTCACCCCCAGTCCTTTCATTACCACTATTTGCTGTCCCCATGTCACATCCCCACGCTATGCCCTCACTGTCACTGTTCTGTCCCCACACTCCATCCCCTCGCTCTGTCACTGTTCGCTCTCCACATTCCCAAGGAAACTCAGGGAAGAAGCCACTGCCCCCATCCCCATCCCCCCATCCCCACTCCTACACCCCATCACCCATCCCCACCCCACTCACAGATGGAGCCACTGCCCCCATCCTCATCACCCATCCCTGTCCCATCCCCACACCCCATCACCCATCCCCATCCCCACACCCCATCTCACTCACAGATCCTTACACCTCATCCCCACACCCCATCCCTGTCCCTGTCCCACTCACAGATGAAGCCACTGCCCCCATCCCCATCCCTACACCCCATTCCCACACCCCATATAACCCATCCCCATCCCCATAACCCATTCATGGATGAAGCCACTGTCCCCATCCCCACACCCCATCCCCATAACCCACCCCAGCCCTCATCCCACTCATGCATGAAGCCACTGCCCCCATTCCCACACCCCATCACCCATCCCTGTCCCCATCCCACTCACAGATGAAGCCCCTGCCCCCATCCCCACACCCCATCACCCACCCCCAACCCACTCACGGATGAAGCCGCTGGAGCTGGAGGGGTTGACGCTGTCGCAGCTGTCGGCGCTGTCGCTGTTGGAGATTTCATCATCCGAGTTGGACGCTGGGGATCCCACGTCCGCATCCTCAAACTTCCTCTTGAGGCGGCCGCTCGCGATCGCGTCCATTGGGATCGCATGGAGCTGCAGCACGCGGTGCGCGGGGGGGAGGAACGGCCGCCCGGCTCAGCGGGGACCTGCAGGATGGGGACCGTGGTGGTGGGGGTCCAGGGGTGCCCCCTACCCGGAGCAGCACTGCTCGGCAGCGCCGGGCCCGCAGCGCAGGGACGGGCAAAGCCGCCGAGCTCGCCGCTCTCTGCATCTCCTTCACCAAAACGTGGGAGCGTGGCATGGCGTCAGCACGCAGCAGAGCCCAGCAGCAGAGCCGAGCCGTGGGGACGCTGCTGGGTTGCGGGATTTGGGAAGAGGGGGAACAGCAGAGCTGAAGGCGAGGCACTCGGCCCCACTCCGCTTTGTGCCTTCGCCGCAGCAGCGCTGGTTCTCATGGCAACGGAACAAACGGCTCTGGAGAAAGCTGCCGGCGTCCGTCTGTCTGTCCGTCATCCACCCCCTCCAGCTCTCATCCTTCCGTCCATCCATCATCTGTTCATCCGTCCACCCTTCCATCAGCCCAGCCGTTCTCCATTTGCCCTTCTGTCCGTCCATCCTCCTGTCTGTCCATCCCTCTGTCATCCCAGTCCTCCTCCTTTCCGTCCACCCGACATTCATCCGTCCATTCCTCCCTCATCCCATTCGTTCATCCTTCTGTCCACCCATCATCTGCCCGTTTGTCCATCCCTCCATCATCCATCTGTCCATCCCTCTGTCTGTCCATCTATCATCTGCCTCTCTGCCCATCCTTCCATCAGCCCATCTATCTCCTCATCCTCCTGTCCGCCTATCCCTCCCCCCATCCATTCTTCATCCGTCCTTCTGCCCATCCACCCCTCCATCCGTCCGTCCATCCCTCCACCATCCCATCCATCCTTCATCTCCCTGCGCACCTCCTCGCGCTGCCACCTCCAACCCAGGTGTGACAAAGGGGGGTAGGGACACAATTGACACCGGGCTCCGGCTGCAGCTCCTCTCCCAAAATGAGAGTTCCCAAAATGAGAGGGAAAGCTTGGGAAAGCATTCCAGGCACAGAGCGACTGGCAGCAACGCTACAGTGCCCAGGGTCTGCAGGAACAACGGAGCTCTCACTCAGCTGGCAGCCTGGAGTTGGGCTGGTGGCATCAACGGCTCTGCTCTGTTTCCAGTGAGAGGGAATCGGATCAAAGAGGGAAAACGGCTCCTTTCCCCGTGGAGCTCAGCACCAAAAGCTTTGCTGCCACCCAACAGCGCTTCTCCTTCTTCCCTCCGTTAAACTGTGCCGAAAGGAGCTCAGCTGAAAAGATTCGTTCCTCCACATCCTGCAGCTTGGGAGGAGGGCCGCAGGATGAGGGATGCTCTGCATCCCGCTGCCAGGCTCCAAACCTTCACCTGTCAGCAGAGCTGCTTGGTGAGCCTGGCTTCGTTCTGCTGACTGCCAGCCAGCTGTGTGCACCATTGGCCAAGAATGCAACCCGTGTCCTCGCTGCTCAGCGGCTGACCGTGAGCCAGCAGCGCGTCCTGGTGGCCAAGAACACCAACGGTGTCCTGGATAACCAACGGCTGACCGACGGTTGGCCAAAAGCTGACCGTGAGGCAGCAGTTCTGGTGGCCAAGAAGACCAATGATATCCTGGTTGACCAGTGGTTGGCCAATGGTTGATCGTGAGCTGGAAGTTACGGTCCTGTGGCCAAGCTGGCCAAGGGCTGATCAACAGCTGATGGTGGCCAAGAACACCAGAGGTGTCCTGGTTGACCAACAGTTGGCCAATGGTTGACCAAAAGCTGACCACAAGCCAGCAGCGCGCTCCAGCGGCCAAGAAAGCCAATGGTGGCCAACTGGTTGACCAAGGGCTGTCCAACAGTGTGATCACGAGCCAGCAGCGTGCCCTGGTAGCCAGGATAGCCAATGGTGGCCAACAGGTTGACCAGTGGTTGACTACAGGGTGACCATGAGCCAGCAGCGTGCCCTGGTGGCCACCGGTTCCCTGGAGATGGCTGCGCAGAGCACAGCCGGCAGGGCAGGGAGCTGCTCCCACCTCTGCTCTGCACTGGGGAGGCCCCATCCGGAGCACTGGGCCCGGCGCCGGGCTCTCCAGTTTAGGGCAGACTGGGAGGTGCTGGATGAGGACCTGAGGAGGTTCCTTCCAGCTGCCGCAGCTCCGTGAGCTTTGGGTTCTGCTCCCCCAAAGCGCTGCAGAACATCCCAGGGCTGCTGGGAGGAGCGGGGGGGGGGAAAGACAGAGCAAGCAGCAAGTCCAAACCCCAGAAATAAAGCAGAAAACCAGGGGGCCACCACTGACAGGGCTACGGGACACAGCTCTGCTCCTCTGGCGCAGAGGATTGCCTGCAGGATTCGCCTCTTATCCCACAGCTGAGGATTTAAGAACTGCACCACTGCAGGGATGCTGCGAGGGGCAGATTCCTCCTCGGGGGTCAGGGCTGCCTCCTTTGGGATCCGTGTTCCTACAGCTGAGCCCCACAGATGTTCTGGGCTGCAGCTCCTCAGCAGCAGCAGCACTTACACAACACGCATCGCAATGAGCAGCGGAGCCCGGCCCCGAATTGCAGCGCTGCCGGCAGGTGTGGGGAGACCGTGAGGCCCCAAAAAGCAGGGGGGAGTAAGGAAAGGGTCCTAAAAAGCTGGGGGTAAAAAACAGGGAGGTCCTAAAAAGCTGGAGACTAAAGGAAAGGGGTCCCAAAAAGGAAGGGGGGTCCCAAAAAGGAAGGGGATAAGGGCAACCCCAAAAAGCAGGGGGACAAAAAGGGGCAGCCCCAAAGGTAGGGGGGGCTAAAGGAGGCAGGGTCCTAAAAAGCAGGGGTCTGGAGGAGGGAGGAGCAAAAAGGGAGCCCCCCAAAAAGGAGGCTAAAGGAAAGGGGAGCCCAAAACGATAGAAGCAAAAGGGTGGTCCCAAAAAACAGGGGGCTAAAGGAAGGAGCCCCCCCAGAGCAAAGATGGGGGGCAAAAGGGGAGGCGCCCCCACAGCGGATCGCACCAGGCCCTGCAGTATGGGAGGGTGGGGGGCTGACCTCAGAACGTGTCAGAGCTCAGACCCCCCAGGGTCCCCATCCCCATGGCAGGGCCCCGAGGACCCCCACCCGCCCCTGATCGTCCCTCACTCAGGGTCTCCTCTGCTCCCTTCCCACCTGAGGCACTTTTTTTGGGGTCACCCCACACAGCCCCATTGTTAGCACCCCCCCACAGCCCCTAAAGCCCACTTTCAAGGCTCCCATCCCCTGCATGGCTACCACAGCCCCTACAGGCCTCCTATCTCCCCAGAGAGCCCCATTTTAAGACACCCCCCACCCCCTACAAGCCTCTGATCCCCCCTGCAGCAAACACATTTCCTACAGGCCTCCCATAACCCCTACAGGTTCCCCTCTTCAAGGCTCCCATTCCCTATAGGCCCCTATATCCCCCCCACATCCCCTATAAGCTTCCATTCTTAAGGACCCCCTCCCCTGCAGCCCCATCAGCCTCCTATAGACTTTTATTTTTAAAGCCCCCTACACTCCCTACAGGCCTCCTATTGTCCCTATATATTTCCACCTCTACTACCAGCACCCCCTAAAGATCTCCTATAGCCCCACAGGCCTCCATCTCCAAGCTCCCTCCCACAGACCTCCTACATCCCTTACAGGCTCCTATTTTTAAGGACCCCATCCCCCTATAGCCCTCCTATGCCCCATATAGGCTGCCACCTCAAAGACCTCCCTCATCCATCCCCTACAGGCCTCCTACACCCCCTACAGACCCCCATTTCAAGGCCCCTCAGCCCCCATAGGCCCCTATTGCTGCCATGGGCCCCCCATCCCCTCTTTAAGGCCATCACCTCCTCTAGCCCTTATAGGCTCTGTATGCACACCCCCCACCCCACAGGCCTCTTATGGCTTCTATCTTTCCCTCTTAAACCCCCTCCCAACTGACCCCCCCCCACTCCCTACACGCTTCCATATTTAAGGTCTCCTATGTCATCTGTAAGCCTCCATACGTACCCTATAGACATCTTATATTCCCCATAGCCTCCCTATCCCCAAGACCCCAAGCCCTGCACGTCTCCTATAGGCCTCCATCTTCAAGGCCCTCATCCCCTCTATGCCTCCATCCTTTTTGCCCTCACCCCTTACAGACCTCCTACAGCCCCTATAGGCTCCCATTCTCCAGGCCCCCCGTCCCCTGTAGGCCTCCTACAACCCCTATGAGCCCCCTGCATCCCCAATATCACCCCCCCATCCCCTATAGCCCTCCATCTTTAAGACCCTCACCTCTTACAGACCTCCCACGGCCCCTATAGGCTCCCACACTCCAGGCCCCCCATCCCCTACAGGCCTCCTGCATCCCCATAGGCCCCATTATACCCTTCCATCTTCAAGGCCATCATTCCCCTACATCCCTCCATCTTTAAAGCCCTCACCTTGTAACCTCCCATAGGCTCCCATTTTCCAGGCTCCCCAACCCTGCAGTCCTCCTACAAACCCTATGAGCCCCCTGCATCCCCAATACCCCCCCCATCCCTTACAGCCCTCCACCTTTAAGACCCTCACCTCTTATAGACCTCCTAAGGCCCCTACAGGCTCCCATTTTCCAGGCCCGTGATCCCCTATAGGCCTCCAATCTTCGAAGCTCCATCCCCTATTGACCACCCACACACAACCCCCAAGAGGCGCCCGCGTCCAGGGCCCCGACCCCCTGTAGACCCCCCTATAGACCCCCACCCCCTCAGGCCTGGCCCCACACTACCCCCCCTCCTCCCCCTCTGCAGCCCCCAGCCCCGCCGCCCCCCATTCCCCCACTCACCGCTCGGCGCTGCGGGCGGGGGGCGGCCCGGGGCGCGGGTTCGAAGCCCGAGTGCGGCCGCGCGGACCGCCCCGCCGCCGTCTGCCGACAACAATGGGGCCGCGCCTTATATACCCCGCAGTCACGTGACGGCAGGCCTCACCTCCCCTTCCCCCCACCCCACAAACCCCGCCCGCGGGGGGTGTCGGGAAAGCGAGTCCGGGCGGGGCGTGATGGGAAACGGAGTGCGGAAGTGGGCGTGGGGCACGTGGGGGAGGGGAAGGGGAGCAGTGAGGGGGGGGAGGAGGAAGAGGAGGGGGAGGGGGACGAAGGCCCGAGCCGCCGCCGGAGTCTAGACGGAGATTAACGCGGCGGGGAGCGGCAAAAAGCGCCTTAAAGGGGAAATAATGGGACAGATGTGGGGCAGAGAGCCCACCGCACCATGCAGACCACCCCTCGGCATAAGGCTTAGCTCATTAACCAATTAATTAACGAGCGAGCAGGTTGAGATGTTCCGTGCAGGCACCGAGGGGTGACCGCCCTCATCCCCCCATCCTCAGCCCGCTGCCCCCTCGTTCCCACCCGCAGCTCACATGGACCCACAGCGTCCGTACAAAACTTTACCGCTGCCCCACGGCTCCGTTACAGAATGGCATCAAACACACAGCAGCCCCCCACCTCCACCCCTCCAAGTACCAAACCACGCCTACGGGGGAGCACTGGGCTCCCCGAGTGAGGGAGGCAGCTCCGGCTCCTTCCCAAGGAGCTGAGTGTCCACTGAGCAGAGCCTCACGATGAGCTGAGCTGAGCTTCATGATGAGCTGAGATTCCATTGAGCCGAGCCTCACGATGAGCTGAGCTTCATGATGAGCCTTGAGTCGGGCCGAGTGCCCCATTAACCCGACCCAGTCTGAGTCACTCACTGAGCTGAGCTGCCATTGAGCCGAGCTGAGCGTCCCTTTGAGTCGAGGTGAGTCTTCATTGAGCTGAGCCTCCCCTTGAATTGAGCTGAGAGCCCCACTGAGCTGAGCCTCATGCTCAGTCTCCCATCGAGCAGAGCTGAGACTCCCATTGAACTGAGTCCTGTGTTGAGTCTCCTGCTGAGCTTCACTTCACACTGAGCTGAGTCTCCTGTTGAGTGTTCCATTGAGTCGAGCTGAGACTCCCTTAAACTCATCTCACTCTTCCCCACCTCCATCCTCAGAGCTGGGGCAGGAGGATGCAAAGGTAGCAAACACGTAGATACAGCTTCAGATTTCCAACCAGGACACCTGAATCTTTCTCCTTTTCACTCGAAACCACAAAAATGTGCAGAAAAGAATCCTCCAGGTGAACCATGTGAGCTGCTTCTCTCTCCAGCTCCATTTCGCTCCAAGTTCTCCTCCAGCTTTGCACACCTGTGCCAACTAATGCTGATGAGGGAGGGAAAGAAGCGTGAGAAGCAGCAGAGGCTCCTTTTGGGTAAGTCCTGTGGAGTCAGGAGTTGGACTCGATGATCCTCGTGGGTCCCTTCCAACTCAGGATGCTGCGATTCTGAGGGATGGCAGCACGCCTGCACACAGCAGCAGCGCTTCCATGGTGGTGGGTAGGAGAAAAAGCCCAACAGATCAACTTCCATTCAATATCACAGCGCACCAAAGTCCTGAAGAAAATCCCTCCCAGCCCTCTCCTACCGCTCCATGTGTCCGTTCCAGACCCGCTCAGCTCCACAGGGCTGGGAGCACCGGGCTGGTTTCCTTCACATCCACTCTCCAGTCCAAATGTCACAAGAGCTGCTGCCTTCTGGAAAAACAGAGCCACGAAAAGCCCTCGTGCAGCTCTGAGGTCCCAAAGGTGAACTCTGCTCACTGCTATGCAAGAGCACAACGTGGAGAAGTCAGCAGAGCATCACCCGCAGGTGGTTTGCAGCTGGAAGGGTGAGGAAGGGGCTGAGAACCAACAGCTCTGGGGTTTTGAAAAGGCCAATGGGAGCTTCTGGATCTCTGCTCTCATGTCCTGGTGCTGGAAGAGAGGGGGATTCACACGAGATGAGAGGACTGTGGCTGTTCCTCGTCCCGTCCCCTCCTACTTCAGGATGATGTGGTAGCTGTCGTTGGTTTCAGCTGCAAAAAGAAGGGAAGCTGATGAGACACTGCTGGCAGTGAAGGGATCTGCTGCGTTCAGATCTGGCACAGAGGACGGGCAGCGCGTCGCTTACGTACCTTTCATGGTGTCCAGAACAAAGCAGGATTCATCCTGGAAGTTCTGAATCATCTGAAAGAAGTCACAACACAGCTGAGCCTGAGGCTGCACCCGAACACGGGGCTGCACTGCAGACAGGGCTCCAAGCAGGAAGGGCACCCACAGCAACACTCATCCATCGCTTCAGAACCACAGTGAACCAGCAAGCCAAGGCAAAGTGCTCCAACCCTGCAGTGTGTTCTGGAAGCAAAGCCCTTTCCCAGCAGCTCCCCTCCTGCTCCCAGCAAAGCACAGCAGGGACAGCTGTGCCCTTACACCCCCCCCCAACTCCAGAACTACGTGAGTGCTGCCAGCGTCCCCAGTGCTGTCTGACATCCTCAGCTCCACAGCTTCGTCAGTGAACTCTTTGGAAGCAGCAGCAAATGAGAGGGGCCCACCTTGAGGTCATGCTTTGGAGGCTGGACACGAAGCAGTGTGAAAGGCAGAAAAAGGAGTGCTGAGGGATCGTTACCTCGTCGCTGATCAGCACGTGGATCCCTGTCGGACCCTGCTTGTAAATCTGGCTGATCTGCTGGGAGGAGATGCTGAAGAGCTGAGCCAGCTTCTCTGTCAGCTCCACCGCCGTCAGCTCCTCCAGATAGATGGCGTGGTACACTGCAAGGACAAGGAGTGCTGCAGGACGGGCCAGGAGTGCGCAGAGCAGCCATGCTGAGCGGGGAACGGATGGGCAGAGCAGCTCTGAAAGCAGCGTGCACTGGCCTGGGCTGGAAGGGACCTTAAAGGTCATAGAACTGTAGGATGGTTGGGATGGTAGGGTCCTGGAAGAGCACAAAATTCTAGGATGTTTCGATTGGAAGGGACCTTGAAGATCATAAAGCTGTAAGACGGTTGGGTTGGAAGGGTCCCAAATGATCATAGGGCCATAGGAGGGTTGGGTTGGAAGGGTCCTAAAGGATCACAGAACTGTAGGATGGTTGGGCTGGAAGGGACCTCACAGCCCCAGCCCCTGCCCTGGGCTGTCCCACCCCCCATCAGCTGCCCAGGTCCCCATCCACAGCTGAGTCCCTCCAGGGATGCAGCAGCCTCTGCTTCTCATCCACCCAAACCCCCAGGCTCTTCCTTCCCTGCAGGGCTGCTCTCAGTTCTGAAGTCCATCCCCGCACCTGGGACTGCCCCAGATGTTCGTGTAAACCCCCGTGCAACTTCTCTCCTGTGTCTACTTTTGCTCCACGGCTGCCCAACACCCTGAGCTATAAAAGCACCAACGCTGCACTAACGTGGCCACCAACGTCCTGCAATGCTCCATTTTGCATTTATGCAACCCTTGGCCCAAAAAGCTCCCGTTCTGACCATCGCTCTGTCCCATTCCTGGCATTTTTACATCCCCCAGCCCTGCAGTGGGAAGGGATGGACACACAATCTGCTTTCACTCTGACCACAGAGCAACGCCTGGCTGCTGCACAAATGTAGGTCAGCCATTGTCTGGGCAGCTCTGCGTTCTCACAGCAGCCACTGTTGGGCAGCTCAAAGCAAACAGCATTCCGTGGGTCAGGATCTGCAGCCACCCCTGCGGCCAACAAGGGGAAGATGTGCAGGGCGAGGAGCGGGGCAGGCAAAGCACTCGCTGCAGCTCTGTGCCCAAGAGAGCGTGAGCAGCTCCTTGGTTTGCCTGGAGCAGGAGAAAGCAGCCCAAAGGAGGCACAGCAGCTGGAAAGCAAAGCCTCCGTGCTTCCAGCTGCTACGCACCCACAGCCCCGAGGTCCATCGGGTGATGTGTGCTGGGAGACCCAGACCTGAGCAGCTGGGAGCAGTTCCACTGCTCCTGTGTGATTTCTGCTGGCTGAGCGCACTGCTGCTCCCCCTGCTCTCCTCCAGGCTCTTACCAAAGAAGGTGCTGGTGACTGCGTCGCCGTCCTCGTGCTTCTGCTGCAGCTCCTGCAGCTGCTGGGACTCCTGGCACACATAGATGGTCAGCCGGGGCCGCACCATCCTGCAGGCATAGCACAGGGGTTGGCTCCAGGGCCCCGAGACAGCATTCAGCATCCTCCCAAGGAACAGAGCAGGTGGAGGAATTCACCCAAAAGCAAAGAGGCAGAGGCTGACGCCGCCCCCAGGGGTGTTTCGGTGTCGGTCCCTCCTGAGGGATGTGGGCTCCCTGTGGGATCTCATTCCATGCACCCACACCTCTGCGCAGTGCCGTCCCTCTGCCCCCCAACAGGAAGATCTGTTCTAACGCTCCTCACCCACGTGGATTTCCTTTCTTCCCAAAGCAGCTTCCCCACCATCCCAGCTGCCAAACTGGAAGGTCCACACCACATCCTGCCCAATCCAGAGGCACATTTTGATCAAGCAACCCAAAACCCACCGTCCTTTCAGTGCGTTGAAGAGCCTGATGCCATCTGCAGGGCCGCAGATCTGGATGACATCTTCCCTGGTCAGCTTCAGCAAGTCTGCACCTGCAGGAGTCACACCATGGGAAGAGCGTGGAGCAGCGCTCAGCCCCTGGGGCAGAGCCCAGCCACCTACAGCTCCCCCCACGCCTCAGGAAATGAACCACGCAGTTCTCAGGCAGTTTTACCGTGTTCCAAGTACAAATTTCCAACCATCTGTGCCAGGCAACGGGAGTGAGGGGAGGCAGAGGGATCTGATGGTACCTGAGAAGTTCCGGAACAGACGGGAGAATGTGGAGAAGCGATTCCGGTGCAGCCACTGCTGGGCCTCCTGGGGAGTGCTGGTGGGCAGGAGGTTCTGTGGGATGGGAGAATATGGTCACAGCCCCCAGAGGGGACAGAGCACCGAGCGTGGCTTCGGCGTTGTAATCACCCTCACACCGAGACCAAAGTGCACAGTGGGCACACAACAACGGCTGCAGCTGGGGTGGGTTTGGGTTTAAAGGGCTCCACAGGGACAGGGAAAGGGGAAGGAAGCAAAAGAGAAGACATGAGTGAAGAAAGCACGGTCAGTACAGGGCACAGCGAGCTACAGGCGGCCTGCTATCAAACAGAACCACAGGATGCTTTGGGCTAGAGGGGACCTTAGGGGTCATCCAGCTCCTGCCCCCACCCTGGGCTGCTCTCGCCCCCCAGCAGCCGCCCAGCGCCCCAACCACGGCCCTGAGCCCCTCCAGGGATGGGGCACCCCCACCTCCCCAGGCAGCAACACTGGGTCTCCCTGCCCTCTGCGCACAGCTCCCTCCCCACACCTCACCTCCATCCTCTTTGTGAGTTTAAAACCATTAGGAACCAAAAAGAAGAGTTCCTAAGGATGTTAAACCCCAGTAGCATCCTAGCAAGCAAAGCGCCGAGCGCAGCACCCAAACCCCCACCCTCCCCACGCAGCCCCCCTTCCGACCCACGCGCCATCCTTACCCCAAGCATAAGCTCTGAAGTGTGACTTACATCTGCGATCGGAGGCGGGGGCTCAGGCTGGTGGTTTGGAGACCCGTTCCTGGATGGGGGGGAGAGAGAGACAGACAGAGCAGAACCCGCAGTCAGCTCCGCACCAGAGCCACCCCAGCACCACTGGGACGCGGGGACACGGCGAGCACGGATGCACCGATCCCTCGTGTGAGGCAGGAACCCCCCAGACTCACCCTTCCCCGATGGAGAAGCTGCTGTGGGAGCTGTTGAAGCCGGGGGACGGCGCGTTGTTGACGTAGGTGATCTCAGGCCACGGAGAGCACTGCAAAGGAAAAACCCAGAGGAGTGATGGAGCTCGGAACGGACCTGCACGCCCGCCCCTTAACAGCCATTTGCCACCTGGTTACTACAAAAAAGAATTAAGTGATGATATCAGGGATCAGACGGAGCCGTGTCAGCTCCACAAAGCCTCACACCAAACACCATCCCACGGAATCCAAGTGCAGGGCTCTCTGCTGCCAGCACCGGGCTGACGCAGCCCATAGAGCCCACATTCCCCAGGGAAGGACGAGGACTCCGTCCCCAGCACTTTTAGAGACTGAAAGTCCCCCATTCCCACGAGCAAAGGGAGGCAACGATGGGGTTTTGTGCTGACACCTTCAGCAGCCCATTGCCGCCACAGGGGCACAGTAAAGCTGGCAGCAGAGGTGCCACCTCTCATGACAGCTCAGGTCTGGGAGGAGGCAGCTTGGTTTGCCCACCCTGCAGCTGTGTGCCCAGCCAGGTGCCGTGCTGCAGAGCCGCAGTGCCCACCTCGGTGAGGATGGTGGTCTCATAGGAGGGCTGGTACTTCTCCTTCTCGTGCGGGGTGCGCTTCTCCATCTTCTCACGGTCAGTCTTCTGCTTCCGATCGGCTCCTTTGGGCTGGGAAGGAGAAACACTCCTTAGAGGGGCAGTGCAGGATGGGGGTCACGGAGGGGTGGGCAGGCATGCAGGCAGCTCCTCCTGCTTGGCCTCGTGCTGCTCACAAAGGGCCGGGGATGCACGGCACCAACTGCAGCAGCAGCGGCTCCCCAGCACACCTCACCCTCCTGAACAAGGGGCCAAGTGAGTTTGGAGAAAGCCACAGAGCTGAGCTGGCACCGAGGGCTCTGCTGTCCTCCAGCCACACTGAAGCTCCGATGGCATCCATGGTGCCAGCAGTGCATTTCTGTGCCCACAACACCCCACAGAGCACAGCCCTGCTGCACCGAGCTCCAAGCACTTCCCATTTGCTTCCTTTACAACCAAGCAAGGCACAGAGCCACGTCTCACGGCCTTCCTCTCCCACCCTCTCCTTTCTGTTTTCTTTTTTAACCCACAAGGTCACGCCAGCATAACCAGCACGGGGACTGGCAGCATCCCCCCAGCAACCCCACGTTGCTTCCCCTGACCCACTGTGGGCAGGGACGTTGTGCTTCAACACCATGGCTGCGCCCCTGGGCACTGCAGCTTCAGTGCTGGGTTTTCCTGGGATAGAGTCAGAAGTGAAGAATTCCATCCCCAGGACACATCCACTGGCACAGAGTGACCATGGGGGTGACTGTGAGCCAGCAGTGTGCCCCGGTGGGCAGGATGGCCAATGTTGGCCTACAGGTTGACCAGGAGTTGACCAACTGTTGAACACAAGGCTGACTGTGAGCCAGCAGTGTGCCCTGGTGGCCAAGATAGCTAACAGTGGCCAACAGGTTGACCAACAGGTTGACCAACAGGTTGACCAACCCCCAGAGGTCCCTTCCAGCCCCAGCAGCTCTGCGGTTGCGTTTCTGTCAGTGTGGGAGCTCTCAGAGAGCAGCAGCACAACCCGTGCGCTCCCCAGCGTTCTAAAAGACCCCAGAGCTTGCGAGCTCAGCCACAGCCCTGCAGCTGCGACACTCAGCCAGGCCACAGCGGGACAGGACTGAGCTCCGCTGCACGTCCCACGGGGCAGGGACCGCTTGCTGCGTTACCTTGAACACCTTGATCTGGCAGCTGGCTGAGTGCAGGTGCTCTGTGTACTCCCCGTTCTCGTTCTCCTTGAAGGTGTCGATCTGCACCCGGAACGGCACTCCCTTCTCCCCGCCGTGCTTCCGCATGGTGAACTCGGTGCTGATGCAGTGCACCTGGGGAGGCAAGGAGAGCTGCTGTCAGTGCTGCCACGGGACCATGCCGTGTAACAGCAGCACCCAGGAGCCGAGAGCAGGCAGCAGAGCCGCGGCCCCATCCCTTCCTGTGAGTCCTGCAGCTCCGTGATGCTGCCACCAACCCCTCACACGCTGCAGACCACTTTGTTCCAGGCAGCGCAAGAGATTTGCAACAGCCTTAAATCACCAGCAGCACAAATAAAACAACCCACAGGCAGTCAGCTGAGCTGCTGGTGGGCCCCTCACTGCAAGAAAGATATTGAGGCCCTGGAACGTGTTCAAAGGAGGGCAACAAAGCCGGTGAGGGGTCTGGAACACAGGGCTGATGAGGAGAGGCTGAAGGAGCTGCGAATGTTCAGCCTGGAGAAGAGGAGCTCAGGGGAGACCTCACTGCTCTCTATAACTGCCTGAAGGGAGATTGTAGTGAGCTGGGGGTCGGCCTCGGCTCTCGTGTCATTAGTGATAGGAGCAGAGGGAATGGTTTCAAGCTACGGCAGGGGAGATTCAGGCTGGACATCAGGAAGTATTACTTTTTGGAAAGGGTGGTCAGGCACTGCAATGGATGCCCAGGGAGGTGGTGGAGTCACCGAGCCTGGGGGTGTTCAAGGAAAGACTGGATGTTGTGTTGAGGGACGTGGTTGGGAATAGGTGAACGGTTGGACTGGATGATCTCTTAGGTCTTTTCCAACCTTGGTGATTCTATGATTCTATGGTGCGTGGCTGCCATCCTCCTGCACCGCCTGCAGCAGGAGGAGAGCTGCAGCTTAGTTCCCATCATCTCCCCTCAAGGCACACAGCGCCTGCTTGCAGCTCTGAGCCACACAAGTGCCTTCTTGTGCTCTTGGAAGCTCCCAGCTGCTCTCCCGGGGCCCCACAGGAGGAGCTCCCCCACCCCACAGTACCTGGATGAACACTGACGTCCTCTTTGAAGGGTCCCACAGAAACTCCACGGTGTTGAGCTGAGTGGGATTGGCTCTCGGGTCAATGATGCCCACGGACATGGGGATATCTGCACAGAGACCGAGCTGCGACGTTTGTTGGGAGAAACAAGAGATTCCCAGGGGACGCAGGCCTGCACATCAGTGACAGAACTGCTCCTCAGAGCCCAGGGATGCTCCAGTCTCCTCGAAGGACCTCACCTATGTCCAGGATCCTGTCCCCAGGCCGGTTCCAGCGCCAGCCCTCCAGCTGCTGGTGCTCCGTGTACTGCAGCCGTCGGTCGTGGAAAACCACCCGGAAAATGCTCTGAGGAAGGGGGACAAAAAGTCAGGAGCCCCCCAGGTAAACCCCCGCCCTGAGTCCAGGGGATGAGAACAGGAGCAGAGGGACAGGGGGTAGGGGTCAGGAAAGCAGCAAAGGGAAGTGCCATAAAGGCACTGTGCTCACCTTCACCAGCTTCCCATTGATCTCGGGCAGCTCCCCGATCTTCCTGTTGTCCAGCATGCGGATCTCATAGGACTGCCCTGCAGGGAAGCAGAGGGGTCACGCAGGGAGGAACATCCCCTGCTGCTCCTCCCCAGCACTCAGACCCTTCTGCTGTCACAGGATGTGACAGTGCTTCAGTGCCATCCACCACTGCTGTGCAGCACTTGCTGCAAAGCAACAGACGTAGCTGGGATCTGCAACAGCCAGGAGCTACAAGACCCCCACTGCAAAGCTGCAGCTGGGAGCTGCTTTCCCTTACCCACAGGGCACACACACGGGCGGTAGGGCAGCATTAGCAGACAGTTCCCACCTTGGTTGAGGTAGGTGAGCGTTTCATCGTGCAGCTTCACAGCAGGCGACGTGGCTGCACACAGCACGTACTGAAAGGGCAGAATTTTGTTCTCGTTCTCTGGAGGCAAGCTGGACTCCTCCTGCTTGAAGATGGGCAGCGCCAGGACGTCGCTGCAAGAGAGGCGGCACACAGGGTCACTTCAGCTCTGCTGCAGATGCACGGAGCTGCTGGGTGCAAGCAGGAGCATTGCTGAACAGACATGCAGTGTATTGGGTTGGAATGGTTGCAGACCCGATGTGCAGCAGCTGCCTCCAGCTGCAACGATGGCCTCAGAGCCCCTCAGAGCCCCGGCATGCTGCATGAGTTCACTACATCCTCATAGGTTCAGCTGGTTTTCCTTCCTTCAGTTGAACATTAAAAACTTCACAGAGGGAAAACCGGGCTGCTTTGGGTAGAGCGCAGCTCCCACCCCGACAGCACTTGAACCCTTTGGTTTTCAGCAATCACAAACCCACTCTTGATCCAAAGCTGTGTGAGCAATGCTCACAACGGCTGCACAAACCTGGGGATGGGAGGAGCTGCTGGCAGCCCTCCCCATACTGCACAGCCTCCATCCTGCCCCCTGAACCACACAGCCTTCCTCCCATCCCCTTCCACACAAGAGAGGGCAACAGAAATGTCCTCCTCTCTCTGATCCCAGCCCTCAGCTTGTCCCAGCCAGGAGGGGCTCCAAGCTCTGCACCCTCCATGGGGCTCTCCCAGCACTTCCCAGTCTGTCCTGAACTGGGGAGCACTGGGCCCCATGCTCTGGATGGGGCCCCCCCAGTGCAGAACAGAGGGGGGAGCACCTCCCTGCCCTGTTGGCAGCGCTCTGTGCAGTGCCCCACAGGGCCATCGGGGGGCGCTGCTGGTTTCTGGTCACCCTGTGGTCAACCTTTGGTCAAGTCTTGGTCAACCTGTTGGCCACCAGTAGCCGCCTTGGCCATTGGGTCACACTGTTGACTCACAGTCACCCTGTGGCCAACGGCTGGTCCACTCTTGGTCTACCTGTTGGCCACCAGCAGCCATCTTGGCCACCAAGGCATACTGGTGGCTTGTTGTCACCCTGTACTCAACTGTTGGTCAACTCTTGGTCAATCTGTTGGCCATCTCAGCCTCCGGGGCACACTGCTGGCTGTGTCTCGCTGTGATCAACCACTGGTCAACTCTTCCTCAACCTGTAGGCCACCACTGGCCACCAGGGCATACTGCTGGCTCACCGTCACCCAGTGCTCAACCACTGGTCAACCTGTTGGCCACCAGTAGCCATCTTGGCCACCGGGGCATGCTGCTGGCTCATCGTCACCCTGTGCTCAGCTGTTGGTCAACCTGATGCACACTGTCGGCCACCTTGGCCACCAGTGCACACTGCTGGCTCACGGTCACCCTGTTGGCCAACTGGGACACCATTGGCTTTCCTGGCCACAAGAGCACACTGTTGGGTTATGGTCAACCTCTGGTCAATTGCTGGCCAACCAGAACACCACTCCTGGTCACCAGGGCACTCTGTCAGCTCATGGTCACCCTATGGCCACCAGGACAGACACCCAGGTCCTCCTTTGCAGACCTCCATTCCAGTTGCTCCGACCCTGACCTGCACTGACACACAGAGCTGCTCCTCCCCGGGCACAGAACACGTAATGAACCTCACCAGGTTTGCTCCACTGTCGCTCTGCCCTCCAACAGCTGCCACCTGGATGCCCAGCACACACTGCACACACCCTCAGCTCAGCACAGAGAGCAGTGCCAGCAGGGCACAATCAAAAGTTAAAGATTTAGAGGGGTAGGATGGTTAAAAAGCAGCAAGGGCTTAAGGAGCAGCAATTCTTTAAGACAGGGGGATGCCAGGGCACCTCCACAGGAAGCAAAATGGCAGCCATCTCCCAAAGGCGCATCCATAACACAAGTCATGGAGGTGCTGGATGAATTTAATATTTAATTTTAGTAATATCTCACGATATTTTATCAATTATTATTAAAAAAAGCCCCTTCCTTGTCGCAGGGCACTGGGTGATGCTCAGCACAGGCAGAGCTGGGACAGCCCAACTGAGATCATAGAATCATGGGATAGTTGGGTTGGAAGGGTCCTGAAAGGTCACGGAACCATAGAATAGTGGGGTTGGAAGGGTCCTGAAAGGTCACAGAACCACGGGATGGTTGGGTTGGAAGGGCCTCACAGCCCCCTCAGCCCCACCCCCTGCCCTGGGCTGCTCTCACCCTCCCAGCAGCCACCCATGGCCATAAGCACCTCCAGGGATGGGGCACCCACACTTCCCCAGGCAGCAGTGTCAGGACTCACCACCCTCAGAGTACAGAACTCCCTGCCCACACTTCACCCCAATTCTCCCGTGCCGTAGGGCTGCCCCCAGCCGCAGCCAACCCCAACCCCTCCTACCTCATGCTGTAGGCTCCTGCTCCCAGCTCCTGCCCGATGCCCGACAGGCTGGCATCAAAGTCCTGCACCAGCCCCGACTCGATCACCTCATCTGCCAGCGGCAGCTTCAGCGCCCAGGCCATGCTCCCCCCGCAGGGCCCGGGGCCACGTTCCCAGCAGGGGAGGGCCAGGCGGGGTCCCCCGGTGCGTCACCCCCTGCAGGGAGTGCAGCCTGGGGCTCCTCGAGGGTCTCTGCAGCTCCGCTCCCTTCCCTCCTTATGGGGAGCTCCCCTAGGGTGCCCGACGTGGAGGATCCACCCACCCCTCAAAGCCTTCACTTCTCTCCCAAGGGGCCTCTCCAAATGGCCTCAGCCCCCTCGCAGGCCCCACAGCCCCTCTCCCCTAAGGCCTGCACCCTGCAGAGAACCTCCCAGGCCCTATAGGCACTGTTGAGCCTCCAGGGAGCCCCCCTCAAAGACCCTATAGGCACTGCCTGAAGGGCTGTACCCTCTGGGTAACACCCCCCTCCCCCCAAAGGGCTGCACTCCTGGGCACCTCCAGGCCCTACAAACACCCCATTGGGAGGCTGCACTCTTCAGGCATCCCAAGGCCGTTCAGGCACCCCTAAGGCCCTACAGGTCCTCCCAGATCCTATAGGCCCTACAGGCACTCTAAGGCCCTCCTAAGGGCCTATAAATACCCCCAAACCCACTTGAGGCCTTATAGGCACCCCCGGGTCCTCCTAAGGCCCTACAGACACCTCCAGGCCCTATAGGCACCCCTAAAACCCCTCAGACGCCCCCAGGCCCTCCTAAGGCCCTACAGGTCCTCCCAAGCCCTATAGGCACCCCCAGGCCCTCCTGAGACCGTACAGGCATTCCCCAGGCCCCATGGGTGCCCCCAGCCCCGCTGCCCCCGACCCCCTCCTGAGGCTGCACGCTCCCCAGCCCCCTTACGGCTTTACAGGAGCCCCCGAGCCCCGCACCGCCCCGCAAAGGGCTCCGGGCCGCGGCCCCCGCAAAATGGAGGCGGTGGCGCCTGGAGCCCCCGCGCAGCCCCAACGGGAAACGCGCCCTGCCTCTTTCCGCCGCGATCAGCCAATAGAAACCTGGCGCGGTAGAATGACGCAAGTAGGACGCAGCCAATGGTGGAGCCCGAGCGCGGCTCTGAGCGTTGGGATTGGTTGTGGGGGGAAGCGGGAGGGGCGTGATGAGCGGCGTAGTGCGCTCGGGTCCCACCTCCCGGAGAGGTTCGCGGCCGTGCGGAGATTGTGGGACCGCGGGTTCGAGGCCCGGGTCGGGATCGTGAGTGCGCTGAGTTGCGCGGTCTCAGCCGGAGTTGGGCTGGCTCGTGGGGCGAGCAGAGCTGTGCCCTCCTCCTCCACGTCGCCAGGATTTGGGAACGTGCATGGTGAAGGGAGAGCAGCCCGCTCACTGGAAAGAATGGGAAAAAGGAAAAGAAAAAAGAAAAATACTGTTTATTTCACACCACTACATCAAGTGCATCATGTCTCCCACGTCCCCGGCGTGCCCGCCACCACCGCACTCCATCTGTCCGTCTGTCTGTCCATCCCTGTCCATTCTATCCCTGTTCATCCATCCCCATCGCTCCCCAGGCTCGGGGAGGGGGGGGGAGGTCCCACTCCCAAGCCCTCTCCCCTCATTCTCAGCCTTGCCCATCCCCCCTTAGTGCAGCATCCATGTGGGACCCGGGGGGGGCACAGCGCTGGGCGGGGGGCACCCCCAGACCTCAATGCTGTGACACCTTCATTGCGGGGTTCACGTGGCTCTATAGTCCTTCAGAGGGCTGAGCACCTGGGGAAGGGGCGAAACAAAGGGCTGAAACCCAACCGGGGCCTTAACGCTATCCAGAAACACAGAAAAGTCACAGAAAAAGGAGAAAACAGACACAAAAAAAAAAAAAAAAAAACATAGTTCTGGGATGGGAGAACAGACACAGAATGGGGCCCTTCCTCCCCAGGGGGGGACATGGGGTGCAAGAGGGGTCCGGCACCACGCACAGAACGGGGCGACGAGGCACACGTGTGACACGGGGAGCAAACATGGCTGGGGGGGGGGGAGGTGGAGAGGGGAGCAGAACGGTGGGGAGGGAACCCCACACCCCCACGGAGCCGAGTGAGGGCTGGGGTCGGGGAGTGGGGTCACAAAGTGCTGATTGATGGCAGAGGCTGCGGGTGAGGGGGGGGGTCGGGATGGGGGGGGTGGTTGGAGGAGGGACCCCCATCCTTAGGGGATCTGAAAGACGTTGAGCTTGCTCGTGTTCTTCAGCGTCTGGCGGCGGTTGCAGAACCACACGCGGACCACCTCGCGGTCGTAGTTGAGCTCCTTGGCGATCTCGGTGATCTCCTGGCCCGTGGGCAGAGCGTTCTTCTCAAAGTAGGCGTTGAGCGCCTCGATGGCCTGCGGTGTGAAGGACGTGCGGCGCTTGCGTTTCTTGGAAGGCTCCCCGCCGACAAACTCCATCAGGTTCTGCTGCCCCTCCTGGTTGCGCAGCTCCGCCTCGCTCAGCCATTTCTCCAGCACCGGCTTCAGCTTCTGAGCGCTTTTGGGGGTGATGTCGAGCTTCTCGAACCTGTGGGGCCACCACGGAGTCACCGCACTGCTGACAGCGTTGTACCCAAACCCAATCCCAAAAACAAACCTTGAGGCTACTTGAGCTCTGGCTGCTTGAGACCGACCACGGCCTTGGGGAACGGCCTTGGAAGGAACCCATCCTTCCAACCCAACCATCCCACGGTTCTGTGATCTTTCAGGACCCTTCCAACCCAACCATCCCACGGTTCTGTGATCTTTAAGGACCCTTTCAACAAAACCATCCTGTGGTTCTGTGACCTTTCAGGACCCTCCCAACCCAACCATCCTGTAGATTTATGATGTTGAAAGACCTTTCCATCCCAACCACCCTGTGGCTCTTTGACTTTTAAGGACACTCCCAACCCAACCATCCCACAGCTCTTTGACTTTTCAGGACCCTCCCAACCCAACAACCCCACGGCTCTCCAACCTTTTAGGACCCTCCCAATTCAACCATCCTGTAGATTCATGATGGTGAAAGACCCTTCCATCCCAACCACCCCACGGCTCTACAACCATTCAGGACCTTCCCAACCCAACCACCCCATGGCTCTACGACCTTTCAGGGCCCTCCCAACCCAACCATCCCCCCGTCCTACGTTCCCACACGGGGTGGCTGCAGTGCTGCCCCATCTCCACGCCGCACCTGCAGATGGCAGACTGGCTGTACGCCGGTCCCTCGGTGGCCGTCAGCGCCTGCCCCACCTGCGTCTGCGTCAGCCCCAGGGACAGACGCCGGATCTTGAAGTTCTTGGCGAACTCCCGGATCTCCTCCAGGTTGATGCCGTCCTCCTCGGCGCTGCTGTTGGGCGCCGCGGGCTCTGCAGGCGGACGTACGGTGTGAGCGGTGACGGATCCCACTGCACCTCCCCACCCCAAAGGGGAAACCCCCCCCCATCCACCCCTCAGCACCACATGGGAGCGGAGTGACTCACTGGACACCAGCTGGCTGACGGTGGGGGTCTCCGAGCAGGTGATGGGGATGGGGGCCGGGCTCGCCTTGGCTGCTGGGGCTGGGCTGGCGATGACCACAGCTGGCTGGGACAGAGCTGGGGCCGGCTGGATGGGCTGCACCTGGGGGTCAGAGCAGTGTCCCCAACCCAGCCCCATAGCATCCCTATGGGGTGATTGTCACCCTGCAGGTACCAGGAACACATGGAGGACAGCAGCGTCCCCAACCCAGCCCCACAGAGTCCTTATGGGGTGATTGTCACCTGCAGCTACCAGGGACAGACAGGGACAGCAGTGCCCCCAATGCAGCCCCCCCTATGGGATGACTCAGTGGGGCCGGGCCGATCCACGCCCCATGGATGCGCTCACCCCTCCCCGTGCGCGGCGCTCACCTCACTCTTGCTGGGGGTCTCGGGGGGGCCGCTCTTTTTGCCTGCGGCTGCCTGGATGGTTCCGCTGGCCAACGTGGCGATCACTTGGCCCTGGGCATTGAGCAGCAGCTGCGGGGTCACCGCCTGCACCTGCAGGCTGGGGGTGGGAGCCGGGCTGGCCGTCGCGATGCCGGGGGGGTTCACGACCCAGGGGAGGGTCCCGATCACCTGCGGAGCGGGAGGCAGCGTGAGCTGCGGGCGGCCATCCCCCACACGACCATCCCCGCAGCGCCGACTCCTCCCCTACCCCCGGTTAGCGGTACCTGTCCCTGCGCGTTGGTCAGGAGCTGCCCCGCGATGCTCTGCACGCTGGGGATGGTGTTGGCGATCACGGGGGCGGCCGCCAGAGAACCGAGGAGCTGCGTCTGACCCCCCAGGGAAGCGGCACCGATCTGCGGGGGGAGCGAGAGGAGCCGTCACCCCGCCGGCCCACGGCCAATGTGGGTCGTTCCCCCCCCTCCGTGCCCGCCCGGGACAGCAGAGAGGGCTCAGCATCCCACGGAGATGGGGAAACTGAGGCAGGGGAGGGACGCCGGAGGGGCACGGAGCCCCTCGCCCGCGGCACACGGGGTGGCAAACGTGGGGGGGGGGGAGGGGTTGTGGCGGCTGCCCGGCTCCTTACTATGCCCGGATTAAAGGCGAATCCGGCTGGCTGCACCGCGATCTGGGGCTGCGTCTCCAGCGGTTTCGCTGCGGGAGCGGCGTTGGGTTGCGGTAGGATGGGGGGGGGCTGGGAGGGGTACGAGCTCTGCGGCTGCGGGGGGGGCCGGGGCTGAGCGGGGGGCAGCGGGGCCGGGATGGCCGTGTTGAGGACGGCGGCGGCGGCTGCGAGGAAAGAGACGGGAAGAACGTGAGAGGGGCAGGAGGGGACGCAAAGCCGCCTGCGGGTTCGGCTCCGTCCGTCCCGTCCCGAGGATGCTGCGGGTCAGCCGGCAGCCCGGCGCCCCCCCACACCTCCTCCCCCGCCCCCCACCAACCCAGGGATGGATCCCTCCGCCCGGCTCTGCACGCACAGAGCCCACAGTGCTGACCCCGGGGGAAGGGAAGGGGGAGGGAGGGGGTTCCCAGCCCTGAGCCCGGAGCCCCGAACCGGACCGTGACCCCACGGCTGCCCCCGGCCCCGAACCCCGCGCCGGTCCTCGTCTCACCCCACCGCCATCCTCCGTCCTGCCCGCCCCTCTCCCGCTCTCCCAGCACCTTTCGGACGCGGGGGGGTCCCGACAAACCCTGCTTCTTCCAACGCCCGCCATTAACCACCGGTGCAGACCCCTCCGGGAGAGGACGGCCGCGGTTCGGCGCAAGCCGGGGAGGAGCAGGCGTGCAATTAAGGATGCTGCAAAGCAGAAGAGCACCGGTTACCTTGCAGATTGGCTATAGGCGGTTTGAAAATTCCCCCTGTAGGAGAAGCAGCCGTCAGTCCGGGAAGGGCAGCGACCGTTGCTGTAGGAAATGTCCACACAGCCAGCCCCTGCTGACCTGCCACTTGACCTGCAATACTGATGGGGATAAGAAGAGGTTGAGTAACTGTCCCTGCCGGAACCATTACTCCTGTCACAACTGTTGCTAAGTTTTCCTGAGTCAAGACCTGCAAAAGCAAACAAGATTTAAAAAAGAACAAAAATCAACTCCACTGCAGACAGCATCAGCGAGGCAAGAGCGAGCGCGGCCGGTGCTCCCACCCATCTCACAGCTGGGATCCCAGCTCTGCCGACCCCCCCTTTCCCTCCTTACCCCCCCCCCCCCACCCCAAAAAGGGGGTGATGCTCCCCACCCCATCATCCCGGCCCACCCCCTCGCGTCGCTCTCTGGCAGCACCTCGGGGGGAGGGCGCCGAGCGGGGGATGCGGCGGTGGTCCGGGGGGCGGCTCCACACCCCGTGCCAACGCTGCGCTGTTGCGCCCCCGACCCGCGGCCCTGTGTGCGTGTGTGCGCGTCCCCATATCCAGCAAGCTGCCCCACCCCCGGCCCACCCCCCGTAGTTACCTGCGGGGCTGTTTGCACGGCCAGCGGGGCCAGGGGCTGCGGCTGTTGGCTGCTGGAGGGGCTCAGGGTGCCCGTTGTGACGGCGGGGACTCCGGTTGGAGGCTTGGCTTTGCCTGGGGAGGGGGAGGAGAGGGGATCAGCACGCAGAGCGGGAGGATGGGGTGGGGGTGTTGTGTTAAAAAGGGTTGGCAGAGATAAGCTCCGGTGTCCCAGTAGTGGAGGGGGTGGGGGTGCCCGGATTGGCACTCAGTCCCATTGCATTCAATATATCAACTCTGGATTCCACCCTGGTTCCCCCCCTGGAATGCAGAGCAGCTCCGTCTCAGTGACCCACACGGCCCCATGGGGAGTTGGGCTGTGCTCAGTGGGAATGACAGGACGAGGGGCGATGGGAGACACTGTGCTGGGGGGGTCAGGTTGGACATCAGGCACAATTTCTCCTCTGGAAGAGCAGTGATGGGCCGCCCCATGGGAGGGGTGGGTGGGGGGGTCCCCATCTCCGAGAGATGCTGAAGAACAGAGGAGATGCGGTGCGTGAAGATGCTGCATGAAGTGCAGTGCGTGCAGAGCGCACGCGAGGACCAACAGAGTGAGCAGTGCAGGCAGCCAAACCATGGGCTGACTCAGCGAGGTTTGTGAGCTGAGCTTCAACAACATCAGAGTCACAGAGTCACAGGACGGTTGGGTTGGAAGGGAGCTCAGGGATCACGGAGCTCCAACCCCCCACCACACGCAGGGCCACCAACCTCCCCATTTCACAGCAGCCCAGGCTGCCCAGGGCCCCATCCAGCCTGGCCTCCAACACCTCCAGGGATGGACGGGGCATCGCAGCCTCTCTGGGCAGCTGTTCAGCCCCTCACCGCTCTCACAGCACACAACTTCCCTGACATCCAGCCTCCATCTGCCCTCCCTCAGCTTCATTTCCCCTCGTCCTGCTCTTCCCTTTCAGAGCTGCCTCCCCTCCCGGCTGCAGGCTCCCTTCAGGCACTGCAGGCTGCACTCAGCTCACCCCCAGCTTCTCTTCTCCATGCTGAACGAGCCCAGCTCCCTCAGCCTGGCTTTGCAGGGAGGTGCTGCAGCCCCTGCTCATCTCCAGCTCCTCTGGACCCTCTCCAACAGCTGCCTGCCTTTCCTGTCCTGGGGGCTCCAGCCCTGGACGCAGTGCTGCAGATGGTACACAAGAGCACACAAGATGCTCACAAGAGCAGAGCAGAGGGGGACGATCGCCTCCCTGTCCCTGCTGCCACCCCTGTGCTGATGGAGCCCAGGATCCCATTTGCTTTCCGAGCTGCAGTCACACGCTGCTGGCTCACGTTCAGCTTCTCATCCCTTGGGACCCCCAGGTCCTTCTGTGCAGGGCTGCTCTCAAGGATCTCCTTCCAGTCTCTATGGATGCCTGCCATTCCTCCAGCCCAAGTGCCAAACTCTGCCCTTGGCCGTGCTGAACCTCATCAGCTTCACCCTGCCCACCTTCCCAGCCTCTCGAGGTCCCTCTGAACGCCATCCCCTCCTCCCACAACCCAGTCACAACACCTCACAGCCGGGTCGAGGTAACCCTCCCCACCAACACAACACGCGGGCGCGGAGCCGCGCTGTCTGACGCTTTATGCTCTGCAGGAGGATGACGAGGGCTGACTTTGCTACCCGGTGACCGAGCGAGGCCATTCGGTTTGCTGCCAAAAGCCAACCTGCCGTCTCTGTGCCGCGCTGCGTTTCGGCGCTGGGCTGCCCGTCCTCGGTGCCCGCATCGCCGCTCCGTGCCGGCGATTCCTGCAGGTCGCTCCCTGGTGGTGGCACCGCCGCTGCTCTGCGCTCCTCCTCGGCATGAGGTGCGGCGTCCACACCGACCTCCAGCACACGGATGGTTTCATGGCCGGACATGACGATGACCTGAGGACACCCAAAGTGACTCAGCTCCGGAAGGGGGGGGATTCCACAATCACAGAATCACAGAACGGTTGGGTTGGAAGGGACCTCAAGGATCACGAAGTTCCAACCCCCTGCCACACGCAGGGCCACCAACCTTCACATTTAATCCCAGCCCAGGCTGCCCAGGGCTCCATCCAACCTGGCCTTGAACACCTCGAGGGACGGGGCAAATCCTTCCCCCACATCCCCAAGGGGAGCTCGAAGCCCCCGAGCACAGCGGGGCCCATTTCTCTGCTCTCTTAATGAGCAGCCGAAGGGCTCTGCTGTCATTAACCACAGCACTGGGGGGTGTGATGTCTTCAGAAGATCCCCCCCAGGGGCAGCAAACATTGCGATGGCATCAAACAGCACCAGGCAAATGCTGAGCATCGACCTCAGGGTCGGAGTGACCCCATGGGACACACAGAGCCGACCCAGGGGCACTTCCATCGCATCTCCCACAGAACTTTGCTTCTCTGGATGATGGAGCGACCAACCGTGGGGCTGCCCACCTCCCCCAACCCCCTCCCTTCCCCCCCCCGGGGACTCATACCTGCTCATTGACCGTCAGCGGAGCATCCTGGCTCCGCACGGCCGCAGCGTCCATTGCGCGCTCCCCAGGAGGTGGCGGAGGGTGGGGGTCTGGCTCACACCTTCCTCATGCTGCAAGGAAGGGACACAGCCCACATCATCCCCTGCCCACCCGGAGCATCGCTCCTTGGGTTGAATTTCCCCTGGTACTGGAGGTGCAAGGAAGCGTTCCGAGCAGGAAATGCTCACACACCTGTTGATGGGGGGCTCACACATCATTTGGGGGCCTCACGCACCCACTGGGGGCTCACACACTCACTGGGGGGCTCACACCCTCACTGGGGTCCCACACACTCATTGTGGGTACTACTTTTCTGTTGGGGTCTCACACACGCTGGAGTCTCAACACTCACTGGGGTCTCACACACCCATTGGGGGTCTCACACTCCTACTGGGGGCTCACAAACTCGCTGGGGTCTCACATGCTCATTGGGGGCCCACTTTCCTGTCGGGGTCTCACACACCCACCAGGTGGTTCACACACACACTGGGGGTCTCACACACCCATTGGGGGTCCTATATTCCTGATGGGAGTCTCACACACCCATTGGGGGTCTCACATTTCTACTTGGGTCTCACACTCTTGTTGGAGGGGCTCAAACACCCACCAGGGGGCTCACACTCCTGCTGGGGGTCTCACACACTCACTGGGGGTCTCACATACTTACTGGAGTCCCACTTTCCTGTTGGGGTCTCCTACAGCCACTGGAGGGTCTCACACACCTACGGGGGTCTCACACACCCATTGGAGGTCTCACACACTCACTAGGGGTCTCACACACCTGTTGGGGTCTTACACTCCTTCTGGTGGTCTTGAACACCAGTTGGGGTTCATCACACCCACGGGGATCTCACACACCCATTGGGGGTCTCATACACCGGTTGGGGGTCTCCACACCCATGGGGGCTCACATTTCTGCTGGGGGTCTTACACACCCATTTGGGGTCTCACTCACCCATGGAGGCTCACACATCCACTGGGGTTTCACAGCTATTTGGGGTCTCACACACCCATTTGGGGTCTCACGCATTCATTTGGGGTCTCACACACCCATTTGAGGTCTCACACACCCATTTGAGGTCTCACACAACCATTGGGGGTCTCACACATTCATTTGGAGTCTCACACACCCATGGGGTCTCACACATCCATTTGAGGTCTCACACATCCATTTGGGGTCTCACACACCCATTGGGGGTCTCACACACCCATTTGAGGTCTCACACACCCAGTTGAGGTCTCACACACCCATTTGGGGTCTCACACACCCATGGGGTCTCACACTGCTGTTGGGGGCTGCACTCCCCCTCCTCCCTCCTGCATTCATCCTTTGCTCCCCCCACTGCCTCCCATTAGCAAAGTGCCTCCATAAGAGGTGGACGAGCATCTGATGAGGGACGCCTTGGGGATGCGTTTCGCCCCGCAGATGGGTGACATCCACCACTGTCACCACGTCCTGGTGGCCATCACTGCCACCACTGCTGCCCTGAGGTGGGACAGAAAGAGAACTGCAGGAAAATCTTTTTGAACCTCGGAAAGAGGTTGAAAAGGGTGAGGAACGCGGCCTGGAGAGGGCGTGGGTCACCAACTAGGGGGGTCCTCAATAAATGGGACTTTTCCTGGGCACCCTGCTCCTACACCAAACCCAGGGGCTGCACCGGATGGGAACGCTGTAATGGGAACGTCCTGATGGGAATATCCTGATGGGAACATCTGGAGGAGAACACCTGGATGGGAAGACTGTGATGAGGAGATCCACATGGGAACATGCACATGGGAACATCCATATGGGAACATCCTGATGGGAACATCCATATGGGAACACCTGGATGAGAAGAACCATATGACATCATCCATATGGGAACACGTGGATGGGAAGACCACAATGAGAAGATCCACATGGGAACATCCAGATGGGAACACCCAAATGGAAATACCTCAATGGGAACATCTGGATGGGAACATCCTGATTTGAACTCCTGGATGAGAAGACTGTGATGAGAAGATCCATATGGGAACATGCACATGGGAACATCCATATGGGAACACCCAAATGGAAATACCTCAATGGGAACACCTGGGAATGGGAAACATCCATACGGGAACACCATGATGGCAACACCCACATGGGAGCACCTGGATGGGAAAATCCTGTTGTGAAGACCTGGATGGGAAGACCTGGATGAGAACAACCGTAAGACATCGTCCATGTGGGAGCACCTGGATGGGAACATTCAGATGGGAAGACCATGATGAGAAGATCCATATGGGAACATCTGTATGGGAACAGCAAATGGAAACACCCTGATGGGAAAGCCTGGATGGGAACATCCTGATGGGAACATCGTGATGGGAAGATCCATATGGGAACATCCAAAAGGGAACACATGGATGGGAAAATCCATATGGGAGAAGTCCTGGATAGAAGCACCTGGATGGGACATCCATATGGGAACCCACGTATAGGAATGCCTGGATGAGAAGATCCACATCGAACACCCAAATGGGAACATCCTGATGTATGGGAATGGCCTGATGAGAACACCGTGATGGGAAGATGAAGATGGGGACACCTGGATGGGAAGATCCACATGGGAACAGCCCAAATGAGAACATGGGGATGGAAAATCTGGATGGGAACATTGGGATGGGACCCTCCATCAAGCAGGGCCTGGCCAAAGGTGAGCAGAGCAGAGCAAGGAGACCTGAACTGACTGCATGGGGCAGGGGTGCAGGGAAATGTGGGTGGAGAGTGGGAAGAGAGGAACCTGCAGCAGTGGGTTGTGTTAGAAGGGTCCTTAAAGATCATAGAACCATGGACTGGTTGGGTTGGAAGGGTCCTGAAAGATCATAAAGCCATGGGATGGTTGGATTGGAAGGGACCTCAATGGTCATAGAACCGTAGGATGACTGAGCTGAAAGGGTTCTGAAAGATCGTAGAACCATAGGATGGCTGGGTTGGAAGGATCCTTGAAGATCACAGAACCACGGGATGGTTGGGTTGGAAGGGTCCTGGAAAGACTATAGGACCGTTACAGAGTCGGGATGAAAGGGTCCTGGAAGATCACGGAACCACGGAATGACTGAATTGGAAGGGCCCTTAAAGATCACAGAACCACAGGATGGTTGGGTTGGGAGGGTCCTTGAAGCTCACCCGATTTGACCCCCCCAGTCCCACCCCATGGATGCTGCAGGGCGCTCTGGGGGCCCCCACTTCTCACTCACGGTTTGCTCTGAGCGCCGCAGAGCACTGTTGGGTTGGGGATGTCCCAGTCCTTCGGTGGCACTTGGGGTCACACTGTCAGCTGTGGGGAAAGAGAAAGCAGAGCTGAGGCCATGGGGCTGAGAACCATCCCCATCCCATCCCCATCCCCATCCCCATCCCATCCCCATCCCCATCCCCATCCCCATCCTCACCCCCACTCCACTCCACTCCACTCCACTCCACTCCACTCCACTCCACTCCACTCCACTCCACTCTACTCCACTCCATCCCATCCCATCCCATCCCATCCCATCCCATCCCATCCCATCCCATCCCACCCCATGGATCTCAGCAGCCAGCTCTGAGCTGTTTGGTGTCACAATTCGGATATGGGAGCTCCCCTGGATGCAGGGCTGCGTTTGGGCTTCTTCACACTTTTCTTCTTTTTTTTTTTTTTTTGCAATTAATGGGACAATTAATTGGTGCAGATGGCGGCACACAGCGCGTGGTGAGAAGAGCCATTCGGCACCAGATGGCGGCCAGAACCAAAATGCACAAAATAATAATATTAAAAAAAGAGGGGGGGGGGGAAGGGGAAGGAGAAGACCACCGGAGCTGCTCCAAGTGATTACAACCCCGTGTTAATTACAGCACTGATGAGTCACACGCGGATCCCACGTGGGCGGAACTCTCTGGCAGTGAGGGATCCGATGGGGTTAATTGGGGCCGGGTCATTTGGGGACAATGGGGACAATGGGGACGAGGGGCTGAGGGGCGCCGAGGAACGGCCATCGTTATCCCAGATTCATTCCTTTGCAATTCCCATCCTGGGGACGCACGCCACCACGTCGCCCTGCTCACAGAGCCTCCCACGTTGGAAGGGATCCGTTTGGATCAATGGGGTCATCGAATATGGGAAGCACCCACTGGGATCAACGAGTAGATGAAGTATGAGAAGGGACCGCTGGGTTCAGCGAGGGCACCGAACATAGGAAGGGATCCATTGGGATCAATGAGGTCATCGAACATGGGAATGGAGTCATCGGGATCAGCGAGGTCATTGAGTATGGGAAGGGATCCGTAGGGATCAACGAGGTCACTGAATGCAGGAAGGGACCCACTGGGATCACGGAGGTCATTGAACATGGGAAGGGTCCCACTGGGATCAAGGAGGTGATCAAATACGAGAGGGGACCCATTGGGATCAAATAAGGGAAGCACCCATTGGGATCAATAAGGTCACTGAATATGGGAAGGGTCCCACGGGGATCAATGAGTTCATTGGAATACAGGAAGGGACCCATTGGGGTCAGTGAGGTGATCAAATATGGGAAGGGACCCACTGGGGTCACCAAACCCAATCCAACATGTGGAGAAAGGTGGGAAAATGCGACCTGAATTCCCCTACCAACCCCAAATCTGCCTGCTGCCCCCCTCAGACAGGGTGGGGGGGTTATGGGGTCAGTGAGATGCGCGTGGAGACAGAATGGGGGGGAGGAATGGGGGGTGAATAGGGCACAATGTAGGGGCACTGAGGGGGACTGGGGAGCACAGGCTGGGCGCTATGGGGTGACTGCCTCGGGTTCCTCCAAAGCCCCAATGCTTTCACCACACACACGCGGTGCTCCCAGTGCTCCCAGCACAGCCCCCCAGTGGGGAAACTGAGGCACGGGGCAGAGCCCCTCCCCACGATGCACCCTATGGCCCCTTCCAACTGGGGCTGCCCTACGATCCGATGATCTCCACTGCCCCACACTGGGGGAAGGGGGGGGTGGGTCAGCCCCCACTGCTCCTCCCTGGGACGCCCTGAGTTCTCCCCTGCAGGTTCTCCCCTTTGGAGCTCTACCAAAGCTGTTTTCATGGCTGTGGGGGGGGTTGGGGGGGGGGGGGGGGGGGGTTGGCTGCCACGTGGGGCTTTAACTCTGCTATCCCCCAAATCCTCTTTGCGCCACCAAACGCAGCCGCTCTGCTCTGTCGTGACTGGTTTTACCATTTTCAGCCCCCCCAAACCCCACATCCCTTAAAGGGGGGGGCAGAACCCCGCCCTGACCCCAAACCAGACCCTCGGGGGACGCAGGCTCCCCTCCTCCTGCATCGCCCCCCCCCCCACCCCCCTGGGTGTTTTGCACCCCAGCAATGCCCTCACATAGGAAAAGTGTCCCCCACCCCCAAGGTAACAACAGAGGAGAGCCGGCACCCCCAAATCCCCCCCACCCCTTTCCCTGTGGGGGGGGGGGCACAGTCATCCCCCCCCCAAAGCACTCCAGTGTCCCCCACCACAGACCCCCCCTCATCTCCTATCCGCACCGTGAATCCTGCATGCCCCCCCATCCCGGGTTGCTGCCCCCCCCCCCCCCCAAATCTAATCGACCACGTAAACCTCAGTGCCCCCCCCTTGCTCTCCCCATAACCCCCCCCCACCCTGCAAATCACAAAGCTCCCAGCTCGTGTCCCCCATAAACCCCCCCATCCCGTGTCCCCCTAAATCTGTGTCCCCAGCTCACGACCTCCATCTCAATGCCCCCAACTCACCCCATTACCCCCTGCTCTGTGCCCCCCACCAAAACGTCAAAGCCCCTACATCGTGACCCCCCTAAAGCCCCTCATCCTACATCCCACTAAACCCCACTGCCCCCAAGTGCTCACCCCATAACCCCCACTCTGTGCCCACAATCCCCCAGCGCCCCTTTATGTCCTGCCTGCCCCCCCCATTCTGTGTCCCCCTAAATCTGCGTTCCCAAATCGTGCCCCCCCCACATCTCCATGTCCATCTCACTGACCCCATAACCCCCCACCCTGTGCTCCCACAAACCCCAATGCCCCATAGTTATGCCCCCCATAGCCCCCCAACCTCTGTCCCCTAAACCTCAATGTCCCCACTCTGTGCCCCCCCCACATCTCAATGCCCTCAACTCACCCCATAACCCCCCCGAACCCAACAAACCCCAATGCCCCAAAGTTATGCCCCCCATAAGCCCCCCCCGTCCCCTAAACCTCACTGCCCCCACGCTGCGCCCCCCACATCTCAACGCCTACAACTCACCCCATAACCCCCCAACTCCGCAACCCCTAAACCTCAATGCCTTCACAACGCCCCCCCACCCCGTGCCCCCCAAACATCCCTAAATCGTGCCTTTCCAAAGCCCCCCCCCACGCAATCCAGCGCCCCCAACTCACCTTCCCCAACCCCCCACCTCCTGTGCCCCCAAACCACGCTGCGCCCCACATCTCAACACCCCCAACTCGCCGACCCCCCCGCGTGCCCCCTTAAAGCCCCCTTAAAGCCCAACGCCCCCAACTCGCCCACCCCCACCGCGTGCCCCCCAAACCCCAAAGTCCTCCCTCCCCCTCCCTCCCCCTCCCACCGCCCGGCAGCCGCCCCCCAATCCACCCCACAACCCCCTACAACCGATCCCCGCACCGCTCTCTCTTTATCATAAATATATAAATTATGCTAATTACCGCATTGCATATTCACCGCGCCGGGCCCCACCGCCCCCCGCCCGGCCCCCGCGCGGCCCCGCAGCGCCCCGCACTCACCGCACCGCACCGCACCGCTCCGCGGTCACCGCTGCACCGCGCGGCGGCGGCGGCGGCACAAAGGGGCGGGGGGGGGTGGAAGGGAGGGGGGGGGGGAGAGATGGGGGGGGGCGGCCCCGGAGCTTTGAGGGGTTTTGGGGGTGAGAAAAGAGAGGAGGGGGGGGTTTGAGGCGGGGAGGATTTGGGGCCGTTCGGGGCGAATCGCTGGATTTTGGGGCTGGTGGTTTTTGTGTTTTCTGGGTTTTCTCGGCTCGGGGATTTTTCTATTTTTTTTTTTTTCCCTTTTGCTGCTGCGTCATGAACATAATTTATGCGCGCGGCCTTTGCCGCAGCCGCGGGGCTGCACCGCGCACAGCGGCCGCCGGGGGCGCGCCGAGACCCCCTCCCCCCCCCCCCCCCCCCAAGTCTCTCCACTCCCCCTCCGGCCCCGGAGTGAGACCTCAAAGCGGAGCCGAGCCCCTCCCCCCCCCCCCCCCAATCCCCCCAGCCACGAAAAGCCAAAGCCCTGAGACCCCCAAACCGCCCCCCCCCCACCCCCCGGGACTCCCGAAATGAAAGCTCCCCAAAACCTCAGCCGCCCCCCCCCCCCCCCAACGCCGAGACCCCCGAAGTCAGAGCTTCTCAACTCCCCACACCCCCGTCCGTGAATCCTGCCTGCGCCGAGACCCCCAAACCAGAGCCCCTCCCCGAGACTCCCCCAAGTGAGGGCTTCACAAAACCACAGCCGCCCTCCAACCCTGAGACCCCCAGAGCCAGGCTTTCTCAAGTCCCGAGACCCCCGCACATGAATCCCCCAAACCGGAGCCCCCCCGAGACCCCCCAGACTGAGAGCTTCCCATATCCAGCTCCCCCCCAAAGCCCGATACCCCCAAAGTCAGAGACCTGAAACACCGGAGTCCTCAGAACCACAAATTGGAGACCTCCCCCCCCC